>NC_041386.1:395089887-395099670 GCF_002162155.2 Triticum dicoccoides
TGCTCCTGCAGTGCCACGGGGGCTGTAACCTCAAACGGGGCGTTGACCATCTCAGTATCTAGGGTCACCTTGGTGGTTTCCTCCATCTTCTTGGAACTCTCTGTCTCGTGGGGATTAGCCTCCCGCGTCTGCTCCAATATCGGCAGATCTTTGCCTCGTTCTCCTTGGTCCATCATGAACTGACGAATACTAGGAGTCCACTGAAAGGAAAACACAGTCGCAATGACAATGAAACAAAAAAGAGAGTGAGGATCGGTTACTGCTTTGCAAAAGTTCTTTTTTTCCTCTGAACGAAAATATACCAACATCACGGATCTTCTTACCTTGCCTTCGTTCGGAGGGATGAACAGTGGCAGATGCAAGTGTTGCCTTTCTTGAAGAAGGTGAGGGAGAAGGGGATTTAGCGAAGAGTAAAATGATGGTTGCTTCGTCCGTCAAACTTAGACTGCGGGGAGGTGGGGTTTTGTGATACGACGACTCGTTACTGCCGCGCTACGACCGGGGTGACTCTCCGCCTGCATCCTGCCTTCTAATTTGGTGGATGGCATTTGGGCCCGCGCGTTGCATGGCCCGCATGTTGGTGAACAAAAGTATAACGGCATTCAGTAGAGGGAGACGTTTCAATGACCTAGGAGGAGCCAGAAGCAGTAGAGTGTCTCCACTGTACTAGTAGTAATTGTTTTTCTGGGTAGCTGTAGAGTGTCTCCACTGTACTAGTAGTAATTGTTTCTCGGGTCCCCAGACAAAACAGCCCATCCACAATAGTAAATAGTAAAATCAATTCAAAAACCTGGGTGCTCTTCCTCCTCGCTCCCACCCACCTCACGTCAGCTCGCTCCACTCGTACCCCCAAATTCCTCACCTCACTCCTACAGAAAACCCCAGCTCCCCTTCTTCCTCACTCCTACAAAAAACCGCTATATCCCCTTCTTCTTCGCTCGCACTACAACTAGGCTCGTCATTCGTTACTCTGCTCAAATCCTTGAGCACGACGTGACGCCCTCGAGGAAAATGGAGTCGGCTGACCCCAGCGCCAAGAAGATGAAGCTCCCGCCAACGGTGACGCTTGTTGTAGATCCCGCACACGGCAGCGCGGGGAGAAGCGGCGACCCCGCCCCCACTGGATCCCAGGAACCCGTAGAATCTTGGGTGGACCACATCAGCGATCTCCCGGACGCCATCCTTGGGGAGATCATCTCGCTTCTCCCCACCAAGGATTGTTGCCGCACCCAAGTCCTCTCAATTCGGTGGCACCCTCTATGGCATGACGTTCCCCTTAATCTCGACTGTCGTCAACTATCTCTCTTCAATGATTTTGAAATCCCCAGAGCCATCATCTCCTCCCACCAGGGCTCCGTTCAAAGCCTCTGCATCCCGTCATGCTACCTAAGCAAGCATACCATGCCCTACATAGTGGACGCCTGGCTGGAATCCCCTGAATTCATAGAACTACAGCTGCTTGAGTTTTACTATTCCCCTGGAAATCACATACCACATACCGAACGCCATGAACTTGTGCCCTCAGCACCGATGTCCATCTCGGGGTTTTCGTCCTCTCTCCACACCGCCACCTTTGCGCAGTGCTACCTACCAGACAATCTGGTAATAAACCTTCGACTCCCATTTCTTAAGAAACTGTCACTTGTGCGGGTTCGTATATTGGAGGCCTCATTGCACAGCATCGTCCACTCCAATTGCCCTGCAATGGAGTGCTTGGTGCTTGTTTTCACAGTTACAATTGGTTGTCTCCAAATAAAGTCGCCTAACCTTGTAAGAATTGGAATTTCTTTTGACGGAAGGCAGCTCATCATCCAATATGCCCCTTCACTTCAAAGGTTGATCCTTGATTCTAGTTATTCACCGTTGCAAATAACCGTCCTCTCTGCGCCTAAACTGGAGACCTTGGGTGTAATACATGATCTCTGTGCTCATTCCAATATGGTGTTTGGCTCCACAATTCTTCAGGTACTTTATATTATCATCTACACTTGTAACCATAAGCTGCATTTTAAATTTCTGCGCATAATTTATATATCATCTTGGAGTACACATTTTGTACTAATATTATGTTCTATGCTCAATGAAGAGTTTCTCCATGGATGGCCAATCAATGGTGCTGGATTCTATCAAGATCTTATATATCCAAATGAATAGTTTTGATTTGAACAAGATTATTGGCTTGTTGCAATGCTTTCCATGTCTGGAGAAGTTGTATATAAAGGTGATAATTTCACGCACATTGGAAGCCCGCATATAGTGTACTAGAATTAACCGTTCAACTGTTGCTCTTTCGACACTCTTCTTTTAGACCTTAACTGTTTTCAATCTTCATGTCTATTTAGGCGACAGGACGGGGTAAGAAACTTATAACCAATCGGTGGATTCGTAAGCATCGGGATTTTCTCACTTCTCATGAGATTCGATTGAAGAAAATAACGCTAGAACGATATGTAGCCAACCGTGCAAACACAAGATTTGTCACATTCTTCCTGCTGAATGCAAGGTTACTATTGTCCATTAGGCTTAAGTTTATTAGCAGCATGGTTTTGACGGATGGGTATGTCGAAGAGCAAAAAAAGGAGTTTTAGGTGGGCAAAAGAGCTTCTGAATGTGCCGGGCTTCGATTTACAACATATTGTGGTCATAATCCAGTAAATTTTATGACCTAAGATGTTTATTCTATGGACCTGACCGATCCATTTGACTGTGACTACCGAAAACAGTGCTGGAGTTAGATGTTGTTGCCCTTTTCAATTTGGTTTTTTTTTGTAAACCTGATGAACAATTAACCCTCGTGCTTTTGTACAGTTTGTAAGATGGAGTTAGATGTTCCTGCCCTTTTCAACTCGGCTGTGACTGTCATATTTTCTTTGAAACAAGGCAAATGGCATGCCATTCATTTAATTTAGAGTGAAATATTGTAACAAATCCAAACCATGGGAAATAACATCACTCTCGCCGGCTTCTTGAGCTCACTTTGCATTAAAGAAGCCAAGTGATTAGCCCCCACCAGCACCCACAAACTTATTTCGAACTAGCACATCAAATGGGCTGTAAATTTTCATAGGAAAGGTTGCATGACCGTGACAAATTTGGATTCTGACATTTGGGACCCGCGAGGAAATAGCCTATCCAAGGTGGTGTCGACTTACTAGCCAGTCAACAAATGATTCTGCCTACATCTGTCGTGTATGTTCTATCTCTTGTCTTCTTCTTCCTCCAATCGCCCAAACCAAACCACCCCGTCGGCTCCGCCTGCTCCCGCCTCCCATGGCTGGCTGCGCCGCCGCCGCCCTACCGTATGTACCCTCCAACGTTGGCCAGTCCCTCCCTCTATTCCCCCACACATCCTGTTATTCTCCGGCGATGTTAGCCCCAACACGGACCCGCGCCCGAACCAGTCAACCCTCGTACTCCCCTCTGCCTGTGACTGGAGCTGCGCATCTTCAACGGCTCCTGTTCGTTCCGTCCGAGGCCTCGCCGTCGTCCTCCACCTTGCGGCCTTGGTTCGCTCGCCATGCGCGGTGCACTGCCCTCTTGCGTTGTCAACGTCGTCAACAACCGAGAGGAACAAGGAGATGACTGTACGTGGAGGGGATGACAGTAGGGACCCACTAGCGTCATGGCAGTATGCAAGCAAGTGCCTCTATAGTACAAGCCCAAAAATATGGTTCCTCCTAATGGTTGGACATCTGGGGCTCACGCCATTGTCAACATAGTCAATAAACGAGAGAATTACACTACGAGCGACTGACACCAGGGACCCAGCAAGTCGCGCATTTTTTTGAGGAACAAGCGGTTGTTATTTATACTTGTTTTAGCGACAGACCAGGGTAACAACGGGGCTGTGCGGGGGCTGTGGCCCGTGTTGGGGATATTACTACTGGGCATAAACCGACCTATCTGGGACGGAATAGCTTCATCAGTAGTTAAGCATATTAAAGCCCATGAAGGTAGATGAGGGCTCAAGACCCATAATCGGTTGAGAGCCCGTAGCCGTAAACCGGCGTCAATATGTAACTTGTATTGTAAGTTAGGAATAAGTAGAGACCAAACCGGACACATCTATGAGCCGGTGTTGGGACGCTATAAACCGACGGGCGTCACCCATGTATATAAGGGGATGACCCGGCGGCGGTTAAGGGAGGACATACAACAACTGGAGACATAGGTGAAGCTTATTGCTCCCTAGTCATCGAAACACCCATCAATTCCATCACAACTAGACGTAGGCTTTTACCTGCATTGAAGGGGCCGAACTAGTATAAACTCTCTTGCATCCTTGTGTCCGCTTTAACCCCTTCAAGCTAACCCGTCGCAATGGCTCCACGACTAAGTCCTTTCTCTAGGACATCTGCCGTGACAAAACCACGACAGTTGGCGCCCACCGTGGGGCTATCGCATGATGGTTTCCGGTTCTTGGAGGGCCGCTTTGAAGGACTCAAGGGCTACGCTGTAGGCCGGATGACTAAGAGTCGTCGCGGCAAACTTTACATCGACAACGCGGGCTGGGGCCCCGAGGCCGGCTCAATTGAGTACGGGTACCGGGTCCCCTTTGGTAGCATTCACGGTTTCATTGGCAAGATCGGTGAACCGGGCCCTGAGCCGGACATCTGCACCGACCTCGTCGAGACGGCTCAGCGTGCGCGATCCGCCCGGATTAAACTGGCCATGAAGCGTGCCTTCGTGGGAATGATCCATGGAGGGAGTTATGAGGATGAATTGGAGCTTCGCGGGGCAACTACCATTTGTTCCGGTGACGACTTTTCGACCGGAGAAACCAAATCTCTTTATCAGCTACAAGATGGCCGGATTGAGAGCTGTTCCGATGGTGACAGTATTCCAGACCCCTCTGATCTGCCTAACCGGGTTGGAATATTCATGACCGGAACACAAGCAGCGCTTCACTCTTCAACAGCCACGGCAACGATCTCCGGTTCAGCAGCGGTAACGGCTGCCGGGGCAGGAGGCCCCGTGCGCCCGCCGGCTCAGGTTCTATCAGAACTATTTGATGCGTTGGCTGTGCTTATGGCAGAAGTTAATCCGCCAGATCAGGACGCTCACAACACGGAGATTGCAAGGATAAAGGAACAAATCACACATGCCAAAACGGATCTAGCGGCTGAGGACACCAGGATGGCCACAGAGCGGGCCGCTTTAGACGCACAGGCCTACAGGCTTATGTTGGACCAGAGTGCGTCACATGAAGTCATGCGGAGGAAGCACCTGTCCCGCTTACCTCTGGTTTTCGAGGCCAGAGACCTTTTCAACACTCCAGGACCAAGAACCAGCAATCCGCTGGAGGGGAACCGGGCAGAAGCCCCTGGGACCGGTGCACCGGTTCAGCCCCGTCAGATGGACCCGCCTCATCAAAACACCGTTATACCTCAGGATGCTTTAACACCTCCGGGTCACTACTCCAACCCAATGGACAATCTTGTTGCCGCTGCTGCACGACTGGAGGTCATTCCAGTTGAGGGTGACTCGCCGCAGGCAGTAGAGACGCGACGGGTCCAGGAACTTCTGAGGACAGCTTTGGCCCAACAGGAAGCGTACTCGTATAGCCGCGACCGGATCCACTCGACCCCCCGTCCAAGCTGGAGTTATAGCAGACATATGGATGAACCAGCAGTGTCGAGTAATGAACGACGTGGAGCACCCCGTGGTAACAACCCGACGGGTGGAGCTGATGACGCTCAGGAAGTGGTGAACCGGGCCCGAGCGCGCAGGGAGGCCGAGTTAGCCGCACAGCATCAGGCTCGGCACCTCACGCCGGTTCGTCCAACCATTTCGATTGAACCTAGTGTTACTTCTAGTTCTTTGGGGGTGCCTTGCCTCGTCCCCGCTTTATGCAACGTGCGCCTGCCCAAGGATTTCAAAGGCCCACGCAATGTGACACCCCAAAATTTTGGCCTTGTTTTAATGGAATAAAATTTTGCCAGGATTTAAAACTTTGAATTTTTGAGCTCCATTTTGATTTTTTTAAATCATTTCCTTCCCTGTTATGATGAGTTTTTCCCAAAAAGAAAACTTTTCAAAAATGTTGTTGGACTTGTTTAACCTCTCAAGAAAAACTTTCCTTTTATCAGTGTAACTAATTAAATAATTAGGTTGCTTGATCTTTATTTTCTTGAAAAGGGTTTTCTAGGTTAAATGGCCATATTTGAACTACAACCATTTGATAAATTCACTTAAAATTCCCACAAAAATTTGGAGATGTCATGTGATGTTTTTAAATCACTTTTATGCTAAAATATATTTCATTCATGAAATATTTTGAGCCCTACACTCAATTTTTCATCTCTGGTCCAGAGTGCTTTTTGCACTACAACCTATTTAAATATTTCTTTAAAACTTCTACAAAAATTAGGGGAGGTCAGTAGGAGCCTATTGTTTCACTTTGTGCAAAAACCTATTTATGTTCTTTGAAAAATTTGAGTGAATCAACCTCATCTTCATTCTGGACCAACTTGATGGTTTGTACAGCAACCATGTTTTTACTTGCTCTTTAACCCTTGATCTTTTCTCCTACTTGTAGTCCCCCATGTTAAACCCTTAAGTCCAGGAGCATGCACCTTTTGGATCATTTTTGGTTCATGAAATAATGTCATATATTTCCTGTCCAGACTTGAAACTCTGCTAAAGTTACACTAACAAGTTTCTGCTTTTGAGCAAATAACCTCACCACTCTCTCTTTCATCCACAGAGACTTCCATCTGGAGTTTTTGACCATTCCAAGACCTGCCTGAGTGCCCTTAGCATTTTGTCAAACACCTGGTGTGCATGGCCAGTTTTGACATGATTTTGTCTTTGCATTGTGACCTTGCACCTCGGATCATACTAGCATGTCCACTAGGATTCCAGCTGCTCCTAACCTGGGTCTGTTAATTGCCAGCCTCGACCGCGACCTCTAGCGTGCTCTGGCATAGTGTCGAACACGTCCCGTGCACGCCCGGAGCGCGAGCAGAGCGCGCGTATTGCACGACCCGCGCCCGAGCTGACACGCTGGCCCCACGGCTTTGGCCCGCTCTGCAGAACCTCGCCACATACTCCCCTTCTCACCACTACGCGCCAAGCCGCTCCTCGCCACGCCCGGCAAGCCAAGAGCTAGCCGCCGCCGCCGCCCGACAGCCCTGCGCCGTGCAGCGCCGCCCAAGCCACCCCGGCTCGCCACCTGCCCCTGTGAGCAGTGCGTGCTCATCCGCAGCTTCGTCCCCTAGCGCTCGTCACCGCCACGTCGCCCTAGCCACAGAGAGGCGGTTCGCCGGAGAGCTTATCCACGGCCGCCGCGGAACCGACCTCGTCGCGCTATAAATGGACACCCCGAGCCCCTCTGAGCACGCACGCGACCTCAGACCACCCCTATGGCACTCCCCTAGCTCGCATTCGACCCGGGGAGGCCTCCTTCCTCATCTCCGGCAACTCCTGCCGCCGCCACCGACCCGGCCAATCCGGCACCTCCAGTATTTCCCCCTCTCCGTTCTCTTCACCAAGAGCTTCCACATCCTCCCGTGAGCCTTTTCCCCTACTTGATTTTGATCGGGAGCCAACGCCGCCACAAAGTCACTTCGCCACCGAAGCCTTCTTCCGCCGCGGAGCTCGCCGCCGGCCGCTCACTCCGTCCCCGCCAACCCAATGACTACCGGGAGGACCGCCCCAACCTTACGGATCCACCCCCACCCTCGAGGGCCCGCGAGGAGCAGCCAAACGCCGGCGACGATCGCCGGAGCCCCGCTCCGCTCGGGCAAAGGAGGGAGACGACGTGCGGCGACTGGTCAAACCTGACCAGTGGGCCAGGCAGGCCCAGTGTCAGTGACACCCCGCGCCGCCCGCGTGGTTAAGTGGAGGCATAAAGCCCCAAGTACGCCTCCTCTGCACCGAAAGCGTATTTCTATCTGAACCGTTTTCTTTTCTGTTTTATTTTAAATAACAGATTTGACCAAATCTTTGACTGGCTATAACTTTTTAAATATAACTCCAAATGAGTTGATTCTTTTTCCTACCTTCCTTAAATTTTGTCTAGTTTATTTTAAGATTTATTTGAAAAATTTTCAAACAACTTTTTGGTTCTGTTTTTGAAATGTGTGTTAATTCAAATATATTTTTAAATAGGATTTTGGGGAGAGAGAAGAAGCTTTCAAAAGTTTTGGAGAGCACCTCACCCCTCCACAACATTGAAGGCCAGCATTCTGAACCCCGGCATAATATTTTTGGTGTGATCGTTGATACATTTATAACACCACCGCATTTCGAAGGACTTGTTATTTCATGTGATATGATCATATGCATGGGTGCATGTTGTTGATTTCCATGCTGTTGGAAATGGATTCACTTGTGATGATAATCATCCTCATGTGCCTTGCATGCATACCGTCAGGAACCCGGGAAAAACCTCGGCCTTGGGTAGGCATGAGTTTGTCGCCGGTCTCCGTCGGGACGGTTATGTCTGGTATGGCATGGTAAGGTGATATGAGCGGTGACTCTGTTGGATGAAATATATTCGTCATGCTAATCATGCAGGGAATACTTGAACCTCCTGAGTCGACCGTAGATCGAGTCTTGTTCCAGTAACCCCCATACTTGTTTCGTACTAGCACTCGTCTCTACAGCAAGTAGAGTACGGTTCAGTAAGTTGTCAACCTCTTTCCAGCACACACCGTACAGAGAGGCCATGGTGGAAGATACCGGTTGTAGCTGGTAGGCAGGCCACCTGGTCCGGGGGCATGGGTGTTTCCGGTTGGGACCGAGAGGGGAGGCCACCCCTTAGAGCGCGCGATATAAATTTGATCCCATGCTACGCGAGGTTGTAGCCTCCCCACTTAGAGTTTGCTTAACAGGTGTCGTGGGTGATTCCAGACACATGTGAGATAAGCTGGTGTGTGCAAGTTAGGTGTGTTTTTAACAAAAAGACCGTAGACGGAATTAGTCCCGATGGACTAAAGAGATCCGTTACTCGTGGGTAAAGAGTACACCCTCTGCAGAGAATAAACCTATTCGAATAGCCGTGTCCGTGGTTAAGGATTACAGTATGGGATGGGTCAGGTGTCGGTCTTAGTGTCGGTCTTCGGAGGTGAAACTGTTAACCAGAAAATGGAATTACTACTCGTGACTTGTGATATCTATGATGATTATTATTATTGTTGACTAACCCATGATATTATTGTTATTATCGGGTATCTCTAGGATGGTTCTACCTCCAGGGATATTCATTATGATTGTTTCTTTTAAAGCCCTTTATGTGGCGTCGCTCAGACGCCCGACTGTGGCATTTCTTTTAAAGCCCTTTATGTGGTGTCGCTCAGACGCCCGACTGTGGCATTTCTTTTAAAGCCCTTTATGTGGCGTCGCCCAGACGCCCGACTGTGACATTTCTTTTAAAGCCCTTTATGTGGCGTCGCTCAGACGCCCGACTGTGGAATTTCTTTTAAAGCCCTTTATGTGGTGTCGCTCAGACGCCCGACTGTGGCATTTCTTTTAAAGCCCTTTATGTGGCGTCGCTCAGACGCCCGACTGTGGCATTTCTTTTAAAGCCCTTTATGTGGCGTCGCTCAGACGCCCGACTGTGGCATTTCTTTTAAAGCCCTTTATGTGGTGTCGCTCAGACGCCCGACTGTGGCATTGCTTGTTATTTATTTCATAAATTTTACTACTACTATGTATTGCATTTTCTTTTTATAAATAACCGCCTGCACGCATCAGTATTTTATTTACTATTTTTGACTGACGTCATGAGCATAAAATATTTTCAGCACATCATTGTTATATTATACCTGTATTCATAAT
>NC_041386.1:395099680-395107342 GCF_002162155.2 Triticum dicoccoides
CCGACTGTGGCATTTCTTTTAAAGCCCTTTATGTGGCGTCGCTCAGACGCCCGACTGTGGCATTTCTTTTAAAGCCCTTTATGTGGCGTCGCTCAGACGCCCGACTGTGGCATTTCTTTTAAAGCCCTTTATGTGGCGTCGCTCAGATGCCCGACTGTGGCATTTCTTTTAAAGCCCTTTATGTGGCGTCGCTCAGACGCCCGACTGTGGCATTTCTTTTAAAGCCCTTTATGTGGTGTCGCTCAGACGCCCGACTGTGGCATTGCTTGTTATTTATTTCATAAATTTTACTACTACTATGTATTGCATTTTCTTTTTATAAATAATCGCCTGCACGCATCAGTATTTTATTTACTATTTTTGACTGACGTCATGAGCATAAAATATTTTCAGCACATCATTGTTATATTATACCTGTATTCATAATGTTTGCGAGTACATTCAAAGTACTCACTGGCTTGTCCCTGGCTATTGCCTTGGCCAGATTATCTTGCACGGAGATGAGCGACGCGATGCCAGCCCCGGAACCCACTCAATGGAGATAGCAGCCTCGCGAAGATAGGAATTAACCTGGTCAGTTGTTCCCGTGGGAAATGGAGTCCCATAGACACTGATGTTTCACAACCCGCTTCCGCCATCAACCACTAGAAACCATTTGTTGTACTCACAGGCCAGAATGGTCTTGTACTACATATTTATTTTTGTACTTTGCTTGGAATTTCTGTATCAAGTTGGAGCCTCATCAGCTAACAGTAATCCTGGGGCTGATGAGCACGACGGTCTTTTCTGGAAATTTATTACCCGGAAAACCCTGTCGTGGTAGACTTGGTATCAGAGCCAGGCTGACCATTGGCTAATCCTATCTTAGCCAGGTCAATAAACTAGGCAAACCAACCCACCAGACCTTAACCAAACCCCAGCCAAGCTTCTCGTGCAAGATAGCCACACAGTGACCCAACACTTTTGGCAGTCGGTGCCCAACCTATCAACCTAACCTGTCACTCATGCGCCAGTGACCGGCCCCTAAATAGTCCTTTCTCGCAAGCGTTCGAAGGAAGATTCCGTCCCCTTTTCCCTATAAAAAGGGGCGCGCTAACACCAAACCAGCACACACAGCCGCTACCCCAAACCGAGCCACTATGCCTGGACCTATAGTGCACAACGAAACCACAGCAACCAACCTTGGAGGTTTTGTGACCATCCTCTCAAACCTCACCCGTCGTGCCTACGCGTTAGAGGAGCCACCAGAATATGTTGTGTATCAAGGACCCATGAGCGGTGAAGACCGCCAATTCTGGGCCACTTTGCACATTTATGGTAGGAGTCTAGCACCCGAGCGCCCCTACCGGTTCACCAGAAGAACAACATCCTTTGAGCCACAAGCCATCCAGCTAGCCGCTCGAGAGGCTATAGTTCATCTCAGGCACTTGTCGCCCAGAGTTAACTGTCGCTCGTTCCACTACTATCCCAGACGTGAAGGGTATGGTAGACCACCCCAAGTTGCCAATGGAGATCACGAGACGGACCCCGCATTATTGCACCTAGTGCGCTATGTAAGTGCACTAGAGGCACTGTTCGACCAGATCACTGTTGATCTGATCGCAGCTCATGGAGAGCTGGTTCGTCGAGCCCCGGCGAGAGAAGAAAACGGGCCCAACACCGACAACCCAGTCGTGCTGTTTGGACAACCGATCGAGACCCTGAGATCTGCCCCAGCCATCGGCTAAGGTGCTGCGATAACCCCAGAAGTGCTTCGTCGCATATTGGGAGCACACTCCAACGGGGTTGTGGCCAACAATCCCCGCGATGGTCATCATCACTACCCCGACCCTGCAGTTCCTCCGCCATCTCCGACTAATACCGGCAGAGAGACACATGGAGAAGCCTCGACATCCACCAGGCACGCCCGTTTAGACATAAACGAGGTAGACTAAGCCGTATGAGTAGCACCAAGTTTCAATATATCCTCGCTTTGTAATCACGAGACCGTGTATATTAACGCAGCCTGTCGTTGTGCCTCTGTCTTAATAGTAGCCTTGCATAATTGGTCAGCGCATAACTGCATATTTTTCCGGGCACAACTACCCAAAACCAACCCGACGGCAACCACAGTAACACGTCTCTTTATGAGATATGTGTATCTCTGACACTGACCCGACCTTTGGAGCTAAGCTGGCAAATTTATTACCATTCACCACGGTGAAATGACCCGGCTCCATTGCTATATAAAGGCCACCTTGTGACCTTACCCAGCAACCCTCACTTTGTGCACAACACTCACGCTCTTTCCTGTCATGCCGAACCTTAGCATTCATCTGAGAACCCCAGATGCAACTCCAGGTAGCTTTGTCAAAATATTGTGGGATTTTACCCGCAGTACCATGGGTTCTACCCAGCCACCTCAGTACGAGCTGTTCAAATCAAGGATCACCCCATCCACCTCGGAATATTGGGCAGCAGTACACATTCCTCCTGTAGACCCCAACCAAGATCCAACGGAAGTTTCCTTCATGGGGAAATCTATGCCAACCCCACACTTGTCCATAGAGGCTGCTGCGAAAGAAGCGATTGCTCGTCTTCGATCCGCAGTACCCTATGCCCGCGAACGAGGATATCATTACTTTCTGAGTCGTGCAGCACCCGGAGAAGTAATGTCTTTTCCCGGTGGACGTATTGAGAGAGACCCAGTTCTGGCCAACCTTATCCAGTACATCATTGCTCAAGAGCATTTAAACCAGCGAGTGATGGATTATCTCCAGAGCCTCGCAGATTTAAATCCTCAGATTGCCATCGGCAGACCACTGAGACCCGACATGGAGAGACGCATACATCGACTGGTCAATCCACTGCCTCCAATTGAAGAAGAATGTATCCCTTTACCAGAGACATTTTATCAGGACCCCGCCCAGTTACCATTTTCATTTTAGACGTCACTACTGTATTTGTTCTTTGCAGCATTTATTTATGTGTGTGACTTATGCGTAATACCCTGAGTTTGTACGGCGAGTCAATTATTTGGCTTCTGCTAATGTGTGTAGTTTTTGTTGTGGTTTATGCTCCTTTAAATTAACTGTTTTTCCCTCGCAAAACCCTGGAGTGAGATTTTCTTTTCCCTGAGTTGCTACATCTACACTTTCTCACGACGTGGATTATTTAATTTCACTCAGCACCACGAGCAGACTCACAACCATAATCATTCGGACACATACACTGTTTGCAAAACTTTGCAACGGTGTTACATCCAGCTAATCACCCCCTAACAACAGTTAGCACCCGGCACACCCCATCTACTCCTCATGATCACCACCACCGCGGAGAACCAACACCCGAGCCGCAGCATCACGATACTCGTCGAAGATTATCGCGCACAGGAGCACAGAGAGCCCCAACAGCGTCGCCAGCCCTCCGCATATCAGGATCACAAACCAGTCCGGCATCGCCTCCGCCATTAGAGCCTCGACCGACCTTCTGTAAGCAGTAATGGAGAAAGAAGGAGGAGGAGAAGTGAGGCCAGGTGTGAGGAAGAAGAGAGAGGCACCCCGGCCGTTTTTATAGCTCGAGCTCGGTGTACGGTGGGCGAAGTCCACCAACGCCGCTCGTCGCCGATCGCCGGTGTTCGGAGTCGAATCTGCGAGCAGTGCCGACAGCGCGCTGGCCCGCGAGGTGAGTGCACGCTGCACCGGCAGCTAGCACGCCGCGCACTACCACGGTACGGCCTAGATGCCCTACACACTAGGCGTCGCCGGTGGAGAAAGCGCGCGGGAGAGAGGAGGAAGAAAGGGCCAGAAGGAGAAGAAGAGGAGACTGACAGTGGACCCCGGGTCCACCTGTCGGCCAGAGAGAGCACTGTGCTCTCGGGTACAACCAGCGTATATCTAAATTTAGGACTTATCCTAAATTTATATCCAGCGTAGAAATCACCCATTTTTGTCTCGAACCGTAGACTTTTCCGCGCAGCCCCAGTTTTTCACACTGTGGTTTTTCACCACTTATTGCCCTCTCACTGTAGCCACATCGTCATTGCGTAATTATTTTCTTAACACCGCTTTTAGCAAATCTTGAGGGCGAGATTTTTTTAAGGGGGTTAGTATTGTGACACCCCAAAATTTTGGCCTTGTTTTAATGGAATAAAATTTTGCCAGGATTTAAAACTTTGAATTTTTGAGCTCCATTTTGATTTTTTTAAATCATTTCCTTCCCTGTTATGATGAGTTTTTCCCAAAAAGAAAACTTTTCAAAAATGTTGTTGGACTTGTTTAACCTCTCAAGAAAAACTTTCCTTTTATTAGTGTAACTAATTAAATAATTAGGTTGCTTGATCTTTATTTTCTTGAAAAGGGTTTTCTAGGTTAAATGGCCATATTTGAACTACAACCATTTGATAAATTCACTTAAAATTCCCACAAAAATTTGGAGATGTCATGTGATGTTTTTAAATCACTTTTATGCTAAAATATATTTCATTCATGAAATATTTTGAGCCCTACACTCAATTTTTCATCTCTGGTCCAGAGTGCTTTTTGCACTACAACCTATTTAAATATTTCTTTAAAACTTCTACAAAAATTAGGGGAGGTCAGTAGGAGCCTATTGTTTCACTTTGTGCAAAAACCTATTTATGTTCTTTGAAAAATTTGAGTGAATCAACCTCATCTTCATTCTGGACCAACTTGATGGTTTGTACAGCAACCATGTTTTTACTTGCTCTTTAACCCTTGATCTTTTCTCCTACTTGTAGTCCCCCATGTTAAACCCTTAAGTCCAGGAGCATGCACCTTTTGGATCATTTTTGGTTCATGAAATAATGTCATATATTTCCTGTCCAGACTTGAAATTCTGCTAAAGTTACACTAACAAGTTTCTGCTTTTGAGCAAATAACCTCACCACTCTCTCTTTCATCCACAGAGACTTCCATCTGGAGTTTTTGACCATTCCAAGACCTGCCTGAGTGCCCTTAGCATTTTGTCAAACACCTGGTGTGCATGGCCAGTTTTGACATGATTTTGTCTTTGCATTGTGACCTTGCACCTCGGATCATACTAGCATGTCCACTAGGATTCCAGTTGCTCCTAACCTGGGTCTGTTAATTGCCAGCCTCGACCGCGACCTCTAGCGTGCTCTGGCATAGTGTCGAACACGTCCCGTGCACGCCCGGAGCGCGAGCAGAGCGCGCGTATTGCACGACCCGTGCCCGAGCTGACACGCTAGCCCCACGGCTTTGGCCCGCTCTGCAGAACCTCGCCACATACTCCCCTTCTCACCACTACGCGCCAAGCCGCTCCTCGCCACGCCCGGCAAGCCAAGAGCTAGCCGCCGCCGCCGCCCGACAGCCCTGCGCCGTGCAGCGCCGCCCAAGCCACCCCGGCTCGCCACCTGCCCCTGTGAGCAGTGCGTGCTCATCCGCAGCTTCGTCCCCTAGCGCTCGTCGCCGCCACGTCGCCCTAGTCACAGAGAGGCGGTTCGCCGGAGAGCTTATCCACAGCCACCGCGGAACCGACCTCGTCGCGCTATAAATGGACACCCCGAGCCCCTCTGAGCATGCACGCGACCTCAGACCACCCCTATGGCACTCCCCTAGCTCGCATTCGACCCGGGGAGGCCTCCTTCCTCATCTCCGGCAACTCCTGCCGCCGCCACCGCCCCGGCCAATCTGACACCTCCAGTATTTCCCCCTCTCCGTTCTCTTCACCAAGAGCTTCCACATCCTCCCGTGAGCCTTTTCCCCTACTTGATTTTGATCGGGAGCCAACGCCGCCACAAAGTCACTTCGCCACCGAAGCCTTCTTCCGCCGCGGAGCTCGCCGCCTGCCGCTCACTCCGTCCCCGCCAACCCAACGACTACCGGGAGGACCGCCCCAACCTTACGGATCCATCCCCACCCTCGGGGGCCCGCGAGGAGCAGCCAAACGCCGGCGACGATCGCCGGAGCCCCGCTCCGCTCGGGCAAAGGAGGGAGACAACGCGCGGCGACTGGTCAAACCTGACCAGTGGGCCAGGCAGGCCCACTGTCAGTGACACCCCGCGCCGCCCGCGTGGTTAAGTGGAGGCGTAAAGCCCCAAGTAGCCTCCTCTGCACCGAAAGCGTATTTCTATCTGAACCATTTTCTTTTCTGTTTTATTTTAAATAACATATTTGACCAAATCTTTGACTGGCTATAACTTTTTAAATATAACTCCAAATGAGTTGATTCTTTTTCCTACCTTCCTTAAATTTGGTCTAGTTTATTTTAAGATTTATTTGAAAAATTTTCAAACAACTTTTTGGTTCTGTTTTTGAAATGTGTGTTAATTCAAATATATTTTTAAATAGGATTTTGGGGAGAGAGAAGAAGCTTTCAAAAGTTTTGGAGAGCACCTCACCCCTCCACAACATTGAAGGCAAGCATTCTGAACCCCGGCATAATATTTTTGGTGTGATCGTTGATACATTTATAACACCACCGCATTTCGAAGGACTTGTTATTTCATGTGATATGATTATATGCATGGGTGCATGTTGTTGATTTCCATGCTGTTGGAAATGGATTCACTTGTGATGATAATCATCCTCATGTGCCTTGCATGCATACCGGCAGGAACCCGGGAAAAACCTCGGCCTTGGGTAGGCATGAGTTTGTCGCCGGTCTCCGTCGGGACGGTTATGTCTGGTATGGCATGGTAAGGTGATATGAGCGGTGACTCTGTTGGATGAAATATATTCGTCATGCTAATCATGCAGGGAATACTTGAACCTCCTGAGTCGACCGTAGATCGAGTCTTGTTCCAGTAACCCCCATACTTGTTTCGTACTACCACTCGTCTCTACAGCAAGTAGAGTACGGTTCAGTAAGTTGTCAACCTCTTTCCAGCACACACCGTACAGAGAGGCCATGGTGGAAGATACCGGTTGTAGCTGGTAGGCAGGCCACCTGGTCCGGGGGCATGGGTGTTTCCGGTTGGGACCGAGAGGGGAGGCCACCCCTTAGAGCGCGCGATATAAATTTTATCCCATGCTACGCGAGGTTGTAGCCTCCCCACATAGAGTTTGCTTACCATGTGTCGTGGGTGATTCCAGACACGTGTGAGATAAGCTGGTGTGTGCAAGTTAGGTGTGTTTTCAACAAAAAGACTGTAGACGGAATTAGTCTCGATGGACTAAAGAGATCCGTTACTTGTGGGTAAAGAGTACACCCTCTGCAGAGAATAAACCTATTCGAATAGCCGTGTCCATGGTTAAGGATTACAGTCTGGGATGGGTCAGGTGTCGGTCTTAGTGTCGGTCTTCGGAGGTGAAACTGTTAACCAGAAAATGGAATTACTACTCGTGACTTGTGATATCTATGATGACTATTATTATTGTTGACTAACCCATGATATTATTGTTATTATCGGGTATCTCTGGGATGGTTCTACCTCCAAGGATATTCATTATGATTGTTTCTTTTAAAGCCCTTTATGTGGCGTCGCTCAGACGCCCGACTGTGGCATTTCTTTTAAAGCCCTTTATGTGGTGTCGCTCAGATGCCCGACTGTGGCATTTCTTTTAAAGCCCTTTATGTGGCGTCGCTCAGACGCCCGACTGTGGCATTTCTTTTAAAGCCCTTTATGTGGCGTCGCTTAGATGCCCGACTGTGGCATTTCTTTTAAAGCCCTTTATGTGGTGTCGCTCAGACGCCCGACTG
>NC_041386.1:395107775-395127801 GCF_002162155.2 Triticum dicoccoides
ACTGTGGCATTTCTTTTAAAGCCCTTTATGTGGCGTCGCTCAGACGCCCGACTGTGGCATTTCTTTCAAAGCCCTTTATGTGGCGTCGCTCAGACGCCCGACTGTGGCATTTCTTTTAAAGCCGTTTATGTGGTGTCGCTCAGATGCCCGACTGTGGCATTGCTTGTTATTTATTTCATAAATTTTACTACTACTATGTATTGCATTTTCTTTTAATAAATAACCGCCTGCACGCATCAGTATTTTATTTACTATTTTTGACTGACGTCATGAGCATAAAATATTTTTAGCACATCATTGTTATATTATACCTGTATTCATAATGTTTGCGAGTACATTCAAAGTACTCACTGGCTTGTCCCTGGCTATTGTCTTGGCCAGATTATCTTGCACGGAGATGAGCGACGCGATGCCAGCCCCGGAACCCACTCAATGGAGATAGCAGCCTCGCGAAGATAGGAATTAACCTGGTCAGCTGTTCCCGTGGGAAATGGAGTCCCATAGACACTGATGTTTCACAACCCGCTTCCGCCATCAACCACTAGAAACCATTTGTTGTACTCACAGGCCAGAATGGTCTTGTACTACATATTTATTTTTGTATTTTGCTTGGAATTTCTGTATCAAGTTGGAGCCTCATCAGCTAACAGTAATCCTGGGGCTGATGAGCACGACGGTCTTTTCTGGAAATTTATTACCCGGAAAACCCGGTCGTGGCATGCAAGGTGCCAAATTATATGGCGGATCAACCACCAGAGACATGGGTAGAGAGCTATGAGATGGCTATGGAGATGCTTGATGTGGATGACACGGCGTGTGCGAAATACTTCACCATGATGCTTGAAGGAACGGCCCGTACTTGGTTAAAAAGCTTGCCCGCTAATTCTAACAGCTCATGGGCCCAATTACGAGCCCGGATTATCAACAATTTCAAGGATACCTGTAAACAGCCTATGTCGACAGTGGACTTAGCTGCATGCGTCCAGGAGGAAGGAGAGTCAACAACTCATTGGGTGCGCTGGGTTTCACAAGTGTTGCACTCCTCAGACCGCATCAACGCTGACACCGCAATATTAACCCTAGAAGGCAACTGCCGGTTTGGGCCCCTGAAGTTGAAATTGGGACGGATGAAGCGTCATTGCACCGACATGGGGACCCTCATGGCCGCTTTGGTAAAATATGCTGACTCTGATAATACCAAGGATCCCGAATCTGATGATGACAAGACAGGGAAGGGGAAGAAGAACAGCCGCTCCAAAGGTCAGCAGCATCACTGGGTAGGCAATGGCGGAGGAGGCAAGCGTAAAGCGGATGGCAACATGGATTTTGTGGCTAATACCAGCGTACAGGAAAATGGCCAGCGGCACAAGGGTAGGCCGAAAAATCGTATTGGAGCACCCAACCCCAACCCAAACCGCCTGAACTATCTGCTAAGCCAGCCCTGTCCAAAACATGGGACGAAGGAGGAGCCAGCAAATCACCTTTGGAAGGATTGCTTTATTATGCAGGAGTTCAAGAATTCTAATAATTTCCGGTATGATCACGGATCTGGAGGTGGCTCAGGGTCCGGGCCGGGTTACGGTGGAGGAAGTTCCAGTTCAGGATTTAATGGTAATCCGGGCGGACATAAGGGTCAAAATAGTCAGAACAACCAGGGTGGTTACAACCAACAGCAGCAACAGTCAGGTTACCAAAGCAACCCAAAGCAGTTGAGTAGTGGGCAGTACCATGTCTTTACCACTAGCTTGGACAAGCGAGACCGGAAGGTTCAGAGGCGGGCAGTCAACTTTGTTGAACCTGCCACACCTCGTTATCTACGTTGGTCTGAACAGCCAATCATATGGAGCAGAGAGGATCACCCACTCCAGATCAATAATCTGGGACAGTTGGCTCTGGTGGTGGCGCCTCGGGTGGGAGGTTATAAGTTCACCAAGGTGCTCATGGATGGAGGGAGCAGCATTAACATCCTATACTATGAGACCTTCCGTCATATGGGACTAACAGATAAGAATCTCAAACCGTCCAATACAGTATTCCACGGTGTAGTTCCTGGCAGATCAGCATATCCCGTTGGTAAGATAGCTCTTGAAGTGGCCTTTGGGGATGATCATGATTCCAGGTCGGAGACATTAACGTTTGAAGTGGTGAAAATCCAAAGTCCATATCATGCCCTGTTTGGGCGTCCGGCATACGCCAAGTTTATGGCTCGGCCCTGTTATGTGTATTTGCAGCTCAAGATGTCGGGTCACAAGGGGACAATAACGGTTCATGGAAGCCGCAAAATCGCTTTGGAATGCGAGGAAGGAGATGCGGCTTATGCAGAGTCGGTTTGTGCCACCGAGGAGTTGAAGTACTATAAAGACAATGTTGATCCGGCGGACATGAATCCGTTGAAGAAGCCAACTACGAAGAATGATCCGGCCCTGAAGTTCAAATCGGCAGCAGAAACTAAGCTTGTTGACTTCGTACCTGGCGATTCGTCCAAGCAGTTCAGCATTAGTGCCAACTTGGATCCAAAATAGGAAAGCACGCTCATCGAGTTCATCCGTGAGAATCGGGACATTTTTGCATGGAAGCCCTCTGACATGCCAGGTATACCGAGGCAACTCGCTGAGCACACACTTAATGTGGATCCTAAATACAAACCGGTGAAACAGTTCCTCCGCCGGTTTAACAAAGAAAGACGCAAGGCGATTGGAGAAGAGGTAGCCAGGCTCTTAGCAGCTGGTTTTATTGTTGAAGTTTTTCACCCTGAGTGGCTTGCCAATCCGGTGCTAGTCCTTAAGAAGAACGGCACCTGGCGTATGTGTGTGGATTACACAGATCTTAATAAGGCTTGTCCAGCAAATCCTTTGGCCCTCCCCCGTATTGATCAAATCATTGATGCTATGGCGGGTTGTGAGCGTTTAAGTTTTCTGGATGCATATTCTGGCTATCATCAGATCAAAATGGCAGTTAAGGACCAGGAGAAGACGGCATTCATAACTCCCTTTGGAGCCTTCTGCTATGTGTCTATGCCCTTTGGGCACAAAAGTGCCCAGGAAACTTATCAACGGTGTGTACAAAATTGTCTTCACAAGCAGATTGGTCATAATGTACATGCTTACGTGGATGACATCGTGGTTAAATCCAGGGAGAAGGAGACTCTGGTTGATGATTTGAAGGAAACCGTTGATAACCTAAGGATGTACAAGATGATGCTTAATCCGGACAAGTGTGTCTTTGGTGTATCGGCGGGCAAGTTATTGGGTTTTCTGGTGTTCAACAGGGGAATTGAGGCTAATCCGGAGAAGATCACAACCATCACCTCCCTGGCTAAACCGAAGTGTATCAATGATGCTCAACGCCTGGCAGGCCGGATTGCCGCGTTAAGCCGGTTTATCAGCCGCCTTGGTGAGAAGGCGATCCCTTTGTATCAGATGTTGAAGAAGACGGATCAGTTCGTCTGGAGTTCTGCTGCTGATGAAGCATTTGAGGACTTAAAGCGGCAATTGGCCAATCCGCATGTGCTCGCTGCTCCCATTGAGAAGGAGCCGTTACTGCTATATGTTGCTGCTAATGCTCGTGCGGTCAGCATGGCTATTGTGGTGGAACGAAAGGAGGCAGGTAAGGAGAATCCGGTTCAACGTCTGGTCTATTATATCAGCGAGGTACTCATTGAGTCCAAGCAAAGGTATCCGCATTGGCAGAAGCTGGTGTACGGAGTTTTTATGGCAAGACGGAAGCTTAAGCAATACTTTCAAGGGCACCCAATTATGGTGGTCAGTTCTGCTCCTTTGGGAGATATCATCCAGAACCGGGAAGCAACTGGCCGGATTGCAAAGTGGGCTATAGAGCTGGGGCCGTACGATTTGAAATATGTGCCTCGGACAGTGGTTAAGTCTCAAGCACTTGTTGATTTCGTCAATGATTGGACGGAAATGCAAGCACCTGAAGAAAAGCCGGATCATACGTATTGGACCATCCATTTTGACGGATCCAGGCAGTTGGAAGGCTCGGGGGCTGGAGTCATATTAACTTCCCCACGAGGTGATAAGTTTTGTTATGTTCTCCGTTTAATGTTCCCTTGCACTAACAATGCAGCCGAGTATGAAGCCTTGCTCCATGGTCTTAGGATGGCTAAAGAGATGAATCTAAGTCGAGTTAAGTGCTTTGGTGATTCGGACCTTTTGGCTCAGCAAGTGTCTTCCTTGGGACTCCAAGGATCCACTCATGGCAGCATATCGTCATGAGGTGGATATTGTTGCAGGTTATTTCAGAGGCTATCAGGTGGACCATGTGGACCGGCGGAAAAATGAAGCGGCGGACGCTTTAAGCCGGCTGGGCTCTCAGCGCAAACCAGTCCCACCCAATGTTTTTCTGGATGTGCTGCACAACACGTCGGTGAAGATCCCTGGTGAAGAGCATTTGGCCATTCCTGATCCGGAGGCTCAATTGGTGGCAGTTCTTCATGTTATTCCGGATTGGATGCTTCCTTACCTGGCGTACAAGAACCGGGGCGAGTTGCCAGAAGATGAGATTCTGGCCCGGCAGATAATCTGGCGATCCAAGTCCATGGTTGTCATCAACGGTGAGTTGCATCATTGCAGTGTATCAGGAGCTTTTCAACGTTGCGTGTCTCCTGAAGAAGGCCGTGAAATTTTGCGTGAGATCCACGAAGGAGATTGTGGTCACCACACCGGTTCAAAGTCTCTGGTGGCTAAAGCGTTTCGCCATGGTTTCTATTGGTTAACTGCTCATGCTGATGCGAAGGATCTGGTCAGACGATGTGATGGTTGCCAAAGATTTTCAAGACGTGCTCATGTACCGGCTCAAGAATTGAGGATGATTCCAATTACTTGGCTGTTTGCGACTTGGGGGCTGGATATGGTTGGGCCTTTCAAAAGGTCCAAAGATAAGAAGACCCACCTCCTGGTGGTGGTGGACAAGTTTACAAAGTGGGTGGAGGCAGAACCTTTTAGCAAGTGTGATGCAGCCATGGCGGTTCAGTTCATCAAAAAGGTGATTTTCCGGTTTGGCTTTCCGCACAGTATTATCACAGATAACGGTACCAATTTGTCCAAAGGTACTATGAAGGAGTTCTATGAATGGGAGCACATCCGGCTCGACGTTTCATCAGTGGAACATCCACAGTCCAATGGTCAAGCAGAAAGAGCTAATCAAGAGATCTTGAGAGGCATCAAGCCCCGGCTCATGGTTCCTTTGCAGAGAACGCCGGGTTGTTGGGTAGAAGAATTACCATCTGTGTTATGGAGCATCAATACAACACCCAACAGATCAACAGGATACACACCGTTCTTCATGGTTTATGGAGCCGAGGCGGTTCTCCCCAGTGACATCCGTCATGATTCACCTCGTGTCACGGCTTATATTGAAGAGGACAACGAAACAGCATGGCAAGATGCTTTGGACCGGTTGGATGAAGAGTGTGATATCGCAGCGGCCCGATCGGCGATTTACCAGCAGGATCTTCGTCGTTATCACAGTCGCTGAGTCAGAACCAGAAGCTTTCAGGAAGGAGATTTGGTGCTTCGGCTCATCCAAGATCAGACTGATATGCATAAGCTATCCCCACCTTGGGAGGGGCCTTTCGTGGTCAGCAAGAATCTGCACAACGGGTCGTACTATCTGATTGATATTCGAGAGCATAAGGACTCACGTACATCAGAGGAGGAGACTAACAGGCCATGGAATATAGCTCATCTTCGACCTTACTATACCTGAGCCATTGGCTATACTTATGTACATATTACGACAATGTATATATTTTAATAAACTGGAACCTCAGCTAAAACGGGGTATCTGTTCTTTTACATCATGTGAGGTTACACGGAGTTGCTCTAAAGCGGCCTCCGGTTTACCCCTTGAGTTCGCTTTGCTAAAAGCATTGTGTTATATCACTTGGAGGATTGGTCGTGTCCGAACCAATACCATGGCTCTTGATAGGTGAAAGCTGCCAGATCACTTGGGGAATTGGTCATGTCTGAACCAGTCACGCCTCTTGATCGGCCTAAGGCCACAGAATCACTTGGGGGCTTGGTCGAACCCGAACCATGACCACGCCATTTGGTCAGCATAAATGCCACAAGAATCACTTGGGGACCTGGCTAACTAGAACCATAGTTACACCTAATGGGAGCTTGGTCGTGTTTGGCCATGGTTACACCATTTGATCAGCTTAAATAAATCTTTTTTGGTCGTGTTTCATACTTTTCTTTGAAGGTTTTTTTTTGCTTTTCATTGTGTTTCTAAACCGACAAAGTTTTTTAACCAATCAATTGACGGAACACAGTTCACGTCAATTCGGAGACTATTTACCCAGCTTGATCCTTGTTGTTAACATCCTCTTATGGAGTAACATGGTGTTTATCACAACTCGACACGGTTTTATTATAAACCGGCACAATATAGAAGGAGTTATCAGTACTCAAAATTTGGGTTATCACCCTTACTACAAAAAGTTGGTAAAACCAACGATGTGATTCAATGTCACAGGTATGATATATTTCATATTTGATTATACATATATACAGGAGTCGTTATTTCCTCCAACAGTGTGGGTTTGCAAAACTCCGCTTCAAAGTTGGCCAAGCCAACTTCACACTCAACGGTGGCAGGTATTATGTATCGCAAATTTTTTGATCATATATACTTAAAATTTTGTTATGGATGTTTTGACTTTATACATACAGACATCATATTTCGCCTGACGGTACAACCGCGGTGGCACTTAACGAATTTCTTATTTCGGAAAGTATTTTGGAAAGTTCATTACCACAGGAAGAACAAGTTATGCACGAAGGCATATCAACCTCAAAGGTATCAGCTAGCCTATTACAAGGCAACATGGTGCCCATAATAACATAATTGTTTTTCACAAAGGAGAGACAGTTTTAAAACCGGCTTCCGGTTTAAGATTGGCCACCAGCCTGGCCTGATGGTTGTGGGTCATCCTGCGCCGCTTCAGCTTCTGTTTCTCTACCAAGTGGCTGGAAATCCACAGTTGTCCAGTTGATTCCCATTAGTGCTTGAAAAACAGCTTCGTCATGGATTAGCGAAGACGGGTCAATATCGGGAGCGTAAGTACGGATTGGAGGGATCAGGTTTTCCGATTCATGGATTGGTGCAGCTATTCGCTTGTTCTGGCTGTCATATTGGGCTTGATAACGAGACAAATCTGCTTCCTCAGCCAGTTGACAAGCTAGCGGACGTACCTCCCGGTTTATGGCTCGCAAATCCGCTTCACCAAATTCTGACCCATCTTCCTTCAAGCTGGGATAACCCTGAGCCGCTTCAATAGGATCAAAATCCGGCACCCAAGCTTTTACCTGGATTAAAGCATTGATTGCACCGGTTCGAGCAGCAGATTTCTTCAGCTCTTCAACCCGGGCAGGAAGCACTGACAGTTTCATCAGAGTATCTTGAATCAAACTGGGCACCGGTTTGTTATGAGACGCGGTACAGATGATCCGCTGGGCACCAGTATACAATTGTTCAACTAAGGTATAGGCGGCCTTCAATTTCTTCCGCACATCTGACCCCAAGTGACCAATGCGTGTCCCTGAAATACCATAAAGGGTTAATAAACCGGTGGCTCTGTAAGAAGGCAGAACCAATTCAGAAGGCAAGCTGGCTTACCAAAGATAGCAGTGGTCATGGCATGAACGTGCCACTTTATGTTCATTAGTTCATCTGTCACTGGTTTTAATGCAGCCTCGGCATCCTCTGCTCGTTTGGTCAAAGTGGACTTTTCGGTGGCCCAATCCGCCCGTTTCTTCTTGAAGTTCTCCTTAAGTTGTTCCATGGCGCTTAAGGCACTGACCAATTCCTCTTTTGCTTTGGAGGTTTCAGCCTGTTGGGTTTTCAAGTTTTCTTGAAGATCGATGACTTGGTTTTCTTTCGCCTTCAGCTCCGCCTGCAGGCATACATATATATGTTTCAACAAGTTGGTAGAAGGATTCAAGTGCCAACCACATAACAAGTTATGTGCTTAGCACTTGGGGGCTAATGCATATTCGATCTTCATCTTACAATTGTTTACAAAGTCCCAAGCTCAATACAAGTATTCAACTTGGCACTTGGGGGCTAATGCATATTCGATCTTCATCTTTTCAATTGTTTACAAAGTCCCAAGCTCAATACAAGTATTCAACTTGGCACTTGGGGGCTAATGGCTATTTGATCATATGTATTCTGATGCGGCAGTTTCAATTGCTTAAAGTACCGGTTTAACTACGCTAAGTTGAACCGGCCCTTGGGGACTACATCAGCAAATTTCAAAGCATCAAGATTCATATTATTAAGTCTCGGTTTGAAACAATATTTAAAATCGGCTCTTAGGGGCTAGGAGAGTCAGCAAGAGTGAAAGCATACAAGCAGGAAGGAGCATATGGAAGTTACCTCATATTTATTTTTCATCATATTAACCAGACCGGCTTCGTAGTCACGGCTGGTATACAGCCAGTTTAGATAGCCGGAATGGATATCTTGGGTGTTCAGAGCAGTGTAAGCCGTCAGATCAGCGTTCCACTTGCCTTTGCCAAAAGCAGCAAATTCTTCCTTGGCAGAATGTTTGGATAAAGCCACAGGATTGCTTGGCTCAGTATGACCAGTGCCAGTAATGACAACTTCATCATCCTTGGTACCGCCGGTTTGCACTGGAGCTGTTGGCTGATCAGTAGATTTTGCTGGACCGGTGGAGCTTTCAATCCGGAGGGGACCTGTGGGCTGATGGACAGGACCTGAGGTATCAGTAGGTCTCTCTTCAGCAGTAAGATCATCATCTGGCTGCGGTGGATCGTTGGGAATATCTTCAGGGACAGCTGCTTCAAGATCGGGTGCCGTGCCTGGTTCAAGAATGACAACTTCTTCGGCCGCTTTATCCAGGCAGGCCTTCTTGCTCGGCCTAGGTTTGGCCCTAAAAAGAATAACAAAATTAAATACAACATATGTTCTAAGGCAATATACTGCAAATATCACGATAAATATAGCTTACCCAAGCATCGTTTTGAGCGGTGGGAGCTGAGTAGCCGATGACTCGCCAGAAGATGAGTGGGAAACAACCTGATAATCGGAGTCAGACCGATTAAGAGGTTGACGAAAATAGCCCGCTTTAGGACAAGCACTGACAAGCGAATTAGAGACCTCGGAATGACGTTTCCGAACCGGACTGTTCGGTAAACCGGCGGAGGTAACTACCTGGCCGCTGTGCCGGGTGGTGCGGCGAGCTTCGTGTTGTTGAGTCTTCATAAGAAGTTTAGGATCCAAATAAGCAAGAGGATGAGAAAATTTAATTTTCCGGTTTGCCTGACGGATTTTTTGTGAAGGCAAAGTTTCTGAATCAGAAGAGAGAATAATTACCTCTGCAACATCCGCATGGCTGGCTTCGGCATCATCCTGACAAATATCATCATCAATAAGATGCAGGAAAAATAAACCAAGTGAGTCAAGCTCTACCTCAAGGTCCGGATTATCCACCTCGTCATTAGGGGCCGGATTAGAAGATGCAGTGGTTCTTTTCCGGTGGGCAGTCTTCTTCACAGCTTTAGTTTTTTGCCGGGTTGCTCTTTCCGGTTTATCTGTTTTCTCTGGTTTCTCCTGTGGCAGCTTTTTGCTCCAAAACGGATCATCGCCCTGATTATGCAGACACTGATATTAAAAACAATGACCAGACATATCAATAACAGGTTCAGCAAAGAGAAAAATCAAAGTCTTACAGCCGGCGGTTTGTTGGTGGCACAGAAAGGAAGCAGGCCGGTTCTAGCGCAGATGTGTTCCGGTTCATTCAGTATCTTACGCACAGCCTTTGTGATTTCTTCACCGGAGAGCTGAAGTCTTGAATGTCGCAGTGGGTCATCCACACTATCAGTATATTCGCACATCAAACCGGAGCGCTGACTAAGGGGCAGTATGCTCCATGATATCCAACAGCGAGCAAGGTCAACCCCTGTTAAACCGTTGGCCATAAAGGCTCTAAGCTTTGAAAACTGGGGAGCATATTTGCTTCTCTCCTGAGAAGTCAATCTTTGAGGAAAAGGATGGGTATTGCTGAGCCGCTCCGGACGAAACCCAGGCAAGGGATTCTCACCAGCAGGGGAGGTGTCTTAGCAGTAGAACCATGTCTGATTCCATTCCTTGGGGTGACTGTGCAGCTTGGCGTGAGGGTATGTGACCTCTATACTTTTTTGAATCGCCATGCCACCCAATTCCGTATTAGAGCCATCAGTAAAATCAGTATGGCGGTTTAGATGGAAAAGATCTCTGAATAATTCTACTGTGGGCTCCTCTTGAAAGAACACCTCACAGAGCACTTGGAAGTGGCACATATTTGTAACAGAGTTGGGGCCAGTGTCTTGCGGATGGAGTTGAAAATCAGCCAGAACATCCCGGTAAAATTTAGAACCGGGCGGTTTAAAGCCCCGGGCTAAGTGGTCTATGAAAACAACAACCTCTCCTTCTCGAGGTGTGTGGGGCATTCTTTGCCAGGAGCCCTCCAATGGAGGGTGTCTTTGCTGCCCAAGGCGCCAATAAGGACTAAATCCTCTAGTTGATCCTCTGTGACGCGGGAAGGGACCCAATTGCACTCATATACTTGCTTGGCCATGACGGAATCTACAAGGTAGAAGATACCGGTTCAAAAATACATTTGATCAAGGTATGTTGGTATGGGCACTGTTAAACCGGAGGCAGAACTATCTGAACCAGAGTTTCATGAAGCAACCAATATATGGCGGTTCAACAAGGGGACTAATGGTATATATCAGTTTGTAAAATTCTTCTACAAAGTTAAACCGCCGGATCTAAGCATTGAACAATCAAGACTGCAGATGAGTAAGTACGCAAAAACAGATTTCACAACGTTATGCTACAGCTTTGGATCTGGAACATGTTTATAAAGGAGATAAATATTCAAGGCCCAAAAGGAGCAGTACCGAATCAATAAGCAAAGGTATGGATAAGATCTATGCTCTTAGTATGCCGGACAGTGAAAATGGAGGATAAAAACTATCACTACACAGAGCGAAGATACACAGACTCGTCTAAGGATCTATCATATGAACAAGAAGCAAGCGATGGACACAGGAAGAACAGGGAAACCCTAGAACAGATCTATGATGGAAAGGATACAAGACTTACTGGGGCTGAGGAAGAAGCGGAAGGTCGCCGCGGTGCTCTGGGGCGTTCAGGGTGATGTAGCGGCCAAGGTTGGTGCAGAGGTCGACGGCGGCGGCGGAGCTCCGAAGGCTGGGCGACGCGAGGAAGAGGAAGCAGAAGGGCACGAAGGGGAAAAAAGGAATGACCCTTCGGTCCTATTTATAAAGCAGGGGACATGGGTCAGGCGCGAAAATCAAGGAGACGCAAGTTTGGAAATAGAGCGGTCGCCTCGATTATCGCAGATCCATTAAACAAGAAGGTATCAAGGATAGTTTCTTTATGATAGATGACATCATGCCGATTTACAGCAATCATAGAAGATGACATCACGGCGGTTCACCAAACTACAAGAAGATGTTGAAAATGAAGTTTTTGCTAAGGATTGACATGAACCTATTCAAATCAATCTGGGGCCTAATGTTGGGGATATTACTACTAGGCGTAAACCGGCCTATCTGGGCCGGATTAGCTTCATCAATAGTTAAGCATGTTAAAGCCCATGAAGGTAGATGAGGGCTCAAGACCCATAATCGGTTGAGAGCCCGTAGCCGTAAACCGGCATCAATATGTAACTTGTATTGTAAGTTAGGAATAAGTAGAGACCAAACCGGACACATCTATGAGCCGGTGTTGGGACGCTGTAAACCGACGGGCGTCACCCATGTATATAAGGGGACGACCCGGCGGCGGTTCAGGGAGGACAGACAACAACTGGAGACATAGGCGAAGCTTATTGCTCCCTAGTCATCGAAACACCCATCAATTCCATCACAACTAGACGTAGGCTTTTACCTTCATTGAAGGGGCCGAACTAGTATAAACTCTCTTGCGTCCTTGTGTCCGCTTTAACCCCTTCAAGCTAACCCGTCGCGATGGCTCCACGACTAAGTCCTTTCTCTAGGACATCTACCGTGACAAAACCACGACAGCCCGTCTAGCCAGGGTTTTATTTATGTTTACCACATCATGAGCCCAGTTGTGTTTTTTTCTTGCTAAAAATGGCTAGCCCAGTTCTTTTTTTAAGAAATACCCAAACAAGGCCTACTTGCTTTATCGGAACTGCTGGGCTGCAAATCTTTCAAGACGAGGAGAGTTTCATTCGGTTTGCCCAGAAATGGGCTGTACATTTTTAAAACACATCAAACCGGGAATTAGTTTCAATTTTTTTGATTACAAGATCTTAAATTCCATTGATTTTTATGCATGGACAATTATTTGGATTTTATATTTATATAAATTATTTTTCAAAATAGTTTGAATGTGAATCGATATTTCTGGATTAAAAACAGTTGACCGCACCGAAATATGCAAAATTTTGTATACTTTTTAACCGTGGCCACAATATGGGGTGTGATGCTAACAAAAAGAAGATGGGATCCAAAAAAATTCTTAAGAATTAGCAAATGGGTTGTACATTATTAGAAACAATGGCAGATGGGCTGTATGCTGTTTTCCGCAGATTTGAGGCTAACTTGTGCGTCTACTACAGGTTGACGCGTATGCTTTCATAAAAAAAAGGTTGACGCACACGCGACGCCCTGTCAACTTAGTCAACACACGAGAGCAGTGACTGTTGGATGTCCATCCAACGGCTATCGTGCTTCTTCAATCTCTGTTCTTCATGCTCAAGCTGCTCAAACAAGCGCCGGCGGGACTGCCTGCTCCCTCCTCCCGCGGCCGGCTATGCTGCCGCGCAGGCCTCACGACCCCACCATACTCCCGTCGCTGGCCTAGCCATCCCTCTACTAACCCACACATGTTGTTATTCTCCGGCGACGGCAGACGAACCAGTAAACCCTCGTACTCCTCCGCGTGGGAAACAACTACCGAGTATTCCCTGGCTCCGTGTCATTCCCTTCCTAGGCCTCGCCGTCGTCCACCGTCCTGGTGCTCTCGGTGCGGCCTGGTTAACGTGGTCAATGAACGACATCCATCGGAAGTGGATGGTACATGGAGAGGCTGACAGCTGGGTCCACGGCCGCACGCAAGGAAATGCCTCCTTATTACACGCAAAATAATGATTCCTCCACCTAACAGCTAGGACCCACAGGAAGGGCCTCTGTATTTCATGAAAAAAACGTTCCCCCCGCTGACAGCTCGGACCCACCAGCTATATCTTCGCACGCAAGGAAGTGCCTCCTTATTACGCCCAAAAAAATGAATACCCCCTGCTAGCTAGGACCCACCATATTGTTGGGTTGACTTGTGGGCCTACTAAGTTGACAGGGACGGAGAGCTTTGTCAACTTAGTCAATACTCCAGTGACCGTATGATGTCCATCCAATGGCCATAGTGCTTCTTCAACCTCTAGTCTTCTTGCTCCAGCCGTCCAAAGCAGCACCGGTCGTGCCGCCTGCTCCTGCCTCCCGTGGCCGGCTGTGCTACCGCGGAGGCCTCACCGCCCCCATACTACTCCCACCACTGGCCAGTCATCCCTCCACTCACCCACACCCCCTGTTATTCTGCGGCGATGGCAACCTCACACCGTAGCCGAACCAGTGAACGCTCGTACTCCTCTCCGCGTGGGCATCCACTGCCGCGTCTTGCACGGTTCTGCATCGTCCCCTTCCTAGGCCTCGCCGTCGTCCACCACCGTGGTGCTCTCGGCGCGGCGTGGTCAATGTGGTCAACGACCAACTTCCATCGGAAGAGTACTGTACGTGGAGAGGCTGACAGCTGGGTCCAGACAGCTGCAAGGAAGTGCCTCCTTATTATGCGGAAAATAATTATTCCTCCACCTGACAGCGAGGACCCACCGGACGGGCCACCAGTATTTTGCGAAAAAAACATTTCCCCCTGACTGCTGGGACCCACTGGATGGGCCACCATATTTCATGAAAAAAACGTTCCCCCTGCTATCAGCTCGGACCCACCGGAAGTGCCTCCTTATTACGCATAAAAAAATGAATACTCCCCCGGCTAGCTGGGACCCACCTTGCTGCGAGGCTGACTTGTGGGCCTACTAAGTTGATGGGGACGAAGGGCTTTGCCAACTTAGTCAATATGAATGATTCTAGCTCCAGTGACCGTACGATGTCCATCCAATGGCCGTAGTGCTTTTTCAACCTCTCGTCTTCTTGCTCCAGCCGCCCAAAGCAGCGCCGGTCGTGCTGCATGCTCCTGCCTCTCGTGGCCGGCTGTGCTGCCGTAGAGGCCTCACCGCCCCCTACTATTCCCACCGCTGGTCAGGCCCTGCGGCGACGACAGCCTTACACTGCAGCCAAACCAGTGAACCCTCGTAGTCCTCTCCGTGCGGGCTTCCATTGTCGCGTCGTCCCCTTCCTAGGCCTCACCATCGTCCAACGCCGTGGTGCTCTCCGTGTGGCATGGTCAACGTGGTCAAGGAACGACTTCCATCGGAAGAGTACTGTATGTGGAGAGGCTGAGAGCTGGGTCCACGACCACAGCCTAGTTTTTTTGTGATTTGCCAAGTAAGTCGCTTTGTCAGGCCTGTTGGGCTGCAAATCTTTCAAGATGAGGAGAGCTTTCATTCGGCTGGCCGAGAAAATGTCCCATCAGTAATGAGAAATGGGTTGTACATTTTTAAAACACATCAAACCGGCAATTAGTTTCAAATATCTTTTTTTTATTTCAAGATTTTAAATAACATTAATTTTTATGCATGGAGAATTTGTTGGATTTTATATTGATATACATTTATTTTTAAAATCAGTTTGAATGTGAGTCAAAATTTCGGGATTAAAAACAGTTCGGACCGCACAGAAATATGCAAAATTTCGTACAATTTTTTAACCGTTGCCACAATATGGGCTGTAATGCTAACAAAAAGAATATGGGCTCCAAAAAAACCATAAGAATTAGCAAATGGCCTGTAAATTATTAGAAATAATGGCAGATGGGTTGTATGCTGTTTTCCACAGATTTGAGGCTTTCCTAAAAAAGGTTCACGCACAAGCACTGACTGTTGGATGTCCATCCAACGGTCGTCGTGCTTCTTCAATCTCTGCTCTTCCTGCACCAGCCGCTCAAACAAGCGTCGGTGGGACTGCCTGCTCCCTCCTCCTCACGGCCGGCTGTGCTGCCGCGCAGGCCTCACCGCCCGACCGTACTCCCATCGCTGGCCTAGCCATCCTTCTACTCACCCACACCTGCTCTTATTCTCCAGCGACGGCAGACGAACCAGTAAACCCTCGTACAGTCGTACTCCCCTCTGCATGGGAAACAACTGCCGAGTCTTCCCTGCCTCCGTGTCGTCCCCTTCCTAGGCCTCGCTGTCGTCCACCGCCCTGGTGCTCTCGGCGCGGCATGGTCAACATGGTCAAGGAACGACTTCCATCGGATGTGGACTGTACATGGAGAGGCTGATAGTTGGGTCCACGGACGCAGCTAGGAAGTGCCTCCTTATTACGCGGAAAATAATGATTCCTCCACCTGACAGCTGGGACCCACCGGACGGGCTACTGTATTTCGCGAAAAAAACGTTTCCCTCTGACTGCCGGGACCCACCAGCTACATCTTCGCATGCAAGGAAGTGCGTCCGGGCAAAAAAATGATTTGCCCCCAGACTGCTGGGACCCACCAGCTACGTCTTCGCAGGCAAGGAAGTGCCTGACAGTCGGGACCCACCTGGTTGAAGCGTATGTTGCGTTGTCATTCTGGTCACGAACGTGTACGTACATACTGGTCGATGTAGAGGCGCACACGTGTCGTAGTAGAGGTGCGCACGTGTCTTAGTAGAGGCGCGCACGTAGCATGTACACGTACGTACAGCGGCCAGGGTGCAAGAAAGAAAATACGGCCACGTATGTGTACATACGGGTGGGGTCTCGAACGCCTACTCGCGCATATGTACGGCCAGGGCTCGTGTACCTGGCTGGGTCGGAACGGAGAAACAGCGTCGTCGTCGTGTTCATGGGGAGGCAATGGAATGCGTCGTGTTCATGCGGAGGCAACGGAATGCGTCATGTTCATGGGGAGTCAACGGAATGCATCGTGTTCATCGGGAGGGATTGGACGGAACAGGCAATGGAAACGAGGCCTGGTGTACCGCAGAAGGGAGGAAACGGCCTTGTGTTCAACCGGCCACGTTCAAAACGGGATCCTGTTCATCGAGAGGGGTGTGGCATACCACAAAACGGAGGAAACGGACCTCCTATGGTCGAAACGGGGGTCCTATTCATCGGGAGGGGTGTGGCGTACCGCAAAATGGACGAAACAGACCTCCTGCAGTCGAAACGGGGGTCCTGTTGATCGGGAGGGGTGTGGCATACCGCAAAACGGAGGAAATGGACTTGTGTTGGCGCGCTACGGTCGAAATGGGGGTCCTGTTCATCGGGAGGGGTGTGGCGTACCGCAAAACGGGACTCCACGGGATACTGTTCATCTCCACCGTCGACCCCCTCCAGCCTCCACGAGCTACTGTTCATCCACCGTCGACCTCCTCCAGCCTCCACCTGCGACTGTTCATCCACGGGCTCCTGTTCATCCAGCCTCCACCACGCGCTACTCCACCGGCTACTGTTCAACGAGCCCTCTCCATGGGCTCATGTTCAACCACCCCTCCACGGGCTACTGTTCATCATGCCCTCCACCGTCTACTGTTCATCCTGCCCTCCATGGGGTGGTCCTGTTCATCTAGCCCTCCATGGGGTCCTGTTCATCCAGCCCCAACCGGCTCGATTGATCGGGGTCCTATTCATCCAGAGGCAACACCACGGGGTCCTGTTCATCCACCCCCACCGGGAACTGTTCATCCATAGGCAGCATCGATCGGCTTCAGTTAGCAGCAGTACCGAAGGAATCGCTCGATCGGGTTCTGTCGTGGTTTTGTCATGGCAGATGTCCTAGCGTGAGGACTTAGTCGTGAGGCCAACGCATCTATGTGGTAGCTTGAGAGGGGTTGAGCGGAATCGAGAGACGCAACACAAGACAGGGATTTAGACAACTTCGGGCCCCGGGAAACATCGTCCGGTAACAACCCTACATGATGTTTGAGGCTAGGTCTCATTATCATCACGAGGGAGTCGCCGTAAACCGGCTGTCCTCTTTGTGTCTAGCCCTAAGATTGTTGTTTTCTTGTCCCCCTTTGAGGAGCCCTGCCCCTCCTTATATATGTTGAAGGGGCAGGTTACATGTGGAGTCCAACTCGGACTTTAACTTAAACTATTTTGACTTCCCTTCCTGGGCTTCTTAACGTCTGCCGGTCTAACATTGTCTGCCGGTTTAACATTGTCTGCTGGTTTAACATTGTCTGCTGGTTTAACACCAGCCGGTTTACCATCTGTCTTAGCCATCTGTCTTGACTCTCTGTCTTAACTCTCCGCCGGTTTACCATCCGCCGGTTTACCAAGTCCCAGCCGGTTTACAACTCTAGTCGGGTCATACCGCGGGGTATATCCCCGACATTAGCCCCCAGTTTAATTTGGATTTATCCATGTTAAACTGATCTTGATTATCCTTAAGTCCTTGTCACCTCCTTCTTCTATAAAATCCGAGTCAATAGACCAGCTTCATAATCAATTTGCTGACATCGGTTTGTCATAGTGAAATATTGTGAAGAATAACTCCTTTGACTTCAGCTCCCAATGCTTAACAAAAATATTGGCCTTTGAAATACTCATTTGATCTTCATCCGGTTTAAGAATGTTGTGCCGGATTAAGATTTGAACTTGCCGGTTTATCATTGCCGGTTTACAAATATTGATGGCACCAGGTCATAATTGTGTTAACATGAAGCTTGAAAATATACCTCTTATATGCCTATCACTTGTAGCCCCCAAGTCTTAAGAAGGTAGCATAGCAACAACTTAAGACTTGCTTCAATATGAATATCACAATCTTGAAGAAATCTAGGTTGTTCATCAATCACTAGTCAGAATTGAGTATTCTACATATGTAGCCCCCAAGTGCCGGGTTGTCATGCTTGCAGCAACCTGGGACTTGAAATTGCCTTATTCTCATAAAAACTTCAACCAGTGTAGCCCCCAAGGGCCGGGTCATTATGCAATAATGAGCAGCGACTTTGTAAATATAATCTTGTAAACTTTGATCATCAACGTGTAGCCCCCAAGGGTCGTCTCAGTAAGATAATATTGAGCTAGGACTTTGATATATTCTTCAATGAAAATAACAGCATATGATGTAACCCCCATCATGGGGCTTGAATTCACGTCCACAAGGTTAAGAGCTTTGTGCTTTACCAACTGATCAGTAGACCCTTCAATGTAATGGATAAAAAGCTTTGTACCTTAAATTGTTGACAGAGGCAATTGGTAGCCCCCAAGGGCCTGCTTATTACCATGTGATGAGTCGGGTCTTCAATAAGGTGAGCAAAAAAATGACTTTGCATTAGCCCCCAAGTGTCATGGTGCATGCTTGCAGCGACATGAGACTTGTGTATTTAATGTAATGTCAACTGAAATAATGTAGCCCCCAAGTGTCGGGTCGTAAGCCTGCAGCAACTCGGGACTATTCCTTCAATTTTAGAACAAATCATATCTATTGATAATATGATAGTCATTTGCGCCAAAGCGACTTTGAAAACCTTAATCATAATACTGGTTATTAATAACCATAATAAAAATCCAGCCATGTTGGCTATTTGAATAATATACCCAATGATTTATAAGTGCATAATTCCAATGGCGCAATCCAAATATATACTGGCGACTTATAGTCCAAAGCCAGGCCGGGCCAATAAACACCGGATTATATGTACTGACAACTTGTAGTTGAAAGTCGAGCCGGGTTAACGAACACCGGGTTAATTTGATGACCGATAGTCATGCCGGGTCAATAGACACGAGTTCAACATAAAATTTATCAAAAGAGAAAAATCTTGACAAAGGCAAATAAAACCGTGTAGTCGAGGCTTTTCAAGGGATGCTAGGCCCAAATTTGAGGCTTTTCATGGGCTGCCAGGCCGCTGAGTTAAACCATTTGACAAAGCCTTTTAAGATGGGCCTCCAACTGACCAATCGTCGTTTTAACTTTGACAAGTTCAGGGTCTCAATGAGAGTAACTGTCAAACGTTCGGCGGGTCATGCCAGGATTATTTGGATAGGAGTGGCTTACTTGATGAAGGCTGGTTAACCCGGGGTTTTAGGTGAATACACCAGGCTTCCAAGCCTTGGGTCGATACCCAATTACAAGGGTCCTTTCAAACTCTTTGTTACTTTACACAAAGAGCCCCCAAGTAACTTTGTGAGCTGTGCTCAATGGGTGCCTATGTTTGAGTTGTGCTGTAACACCCCGGATGTAACTTTCCTAATTTGTACTCCAACTCTTGCCGTTTCCGACATTAAGTTATTTTATTTTCTCGGGTTCGGGTTTTTGTCTCCGTGTGTTGTTGTCGTTGTCATGCATCTCTTATCATGTCATCATGTGCATTGCATTTGCATACGTGTTCATCTCATGCATTCGAGCATTTTCCCCGTTGTCCGTTTTGCATTCCGGCGCTTCGTTCTCCTTCGGTGGTCATTTCTACCTTTCTTTCGTGCGTGGGGATTAAACATTTCCGGATTGGACCGAGACTTTCCAAGCGGCCTTGGTTTACTACCGGTAGACCGCCTGTCAAGTTTCGTATCTTTTGGACTTCGTTTGATACTCCAACGGTTAACCGAGGGACCGAAAAGGCCTCGTGTGTGTTGCAGCCCAACACCCCTCCAATTTGGCCCAAAACCCACCTAACTCTGCTCCATCATCTAGAGCATTCGATCACGATCGCGTGGCCAAAAACCGCACCTCATTTGGACTCTCCTAGCTCCCTCTACCTATAAAACTAGCCCCTCCTCCGAAATTCCGGACCCCCCTCGTCCTCAAACCCTAAAAACCGCTCTCCTCGCCGTCGGACGTGTCTGATTCAGGCCGGACGCGTCCACCGCCACGCCCCCGCCAACCACCGCCCGCCACA
>NC_041386.1:395128438-395140336 GCF_002162155.2 Triticum dicoccoides
GGCCACTGAGCTCGCCGGCGCCGACGCATCCACGCGCCGCCGCCGCGCCAACCGCCTCCGTCTGCCCCGGCCGACCTCGCCTCTCCCTCCTCCGGCCTCTTCCTCCCCGCCGACGAACAGTGCTCGTCGTAGAAGCCGCCGCCTCGCCGGAGCTCCTCGGTCCGCATGTCGATCCAGATCTGGGACGAACCCTAGGTCAAATTCGTCTAAGTCCCTGATATTTTCAGTTCAGGTGCTCCTGTTCGTGGCTCCGTAACTTTGCATCCGTAGCTCTGATTCATGCATATAGCATATCAAAATATTCATCTCAGAGAGTACATCATTTCATTCTATTGAATCATTTTCATTTGAGTTCATCTTCATGACCGAAATGCTGTTAGAAGAGGGCTACTTGAGTTAATTGTCAGATCTGCTGCTCCATTTAGGTTTTTGTCATTTTTGCCATGATTAATGTATGCATGTTATGCCCTGATGCTCTACATATGTTTTGTTAAGGGTTTTGCCATCTTTCCAGAGGTGCAACCCATTTATTTTTGTGATGTGTGTGGTGACTTGTGCAAGCTTTCAAAGTGGTGCACTTGCTAATTCTGTTTTCAGGGACTTAGCAATTTCACCAAGTCCTGGAGCTGTTTATCTCATGATGCCATATGTTCATGTTGTTTCCTAGTGATCCGTGCCTCATTTGAGGATGATCAGTAAGGATGTTTTATTAATCTTGTAGTGATCTATCCATCCATGTCTTTGTTTGCAATGATGGAGCATCCTAGTTTGAGTCAATCGAGCTCTACTTTTGCTACTTTGTGAATCTGGGCAGATTGTCAACTTGTTTGCAATTTTGCCGATGATGTTGTAGTTGATCCGTGCATGCTATGTTATTCTTCTTGCCATTTCTAGCTAGCATTTTGTGCCTTCTTGATGGTTGTATGCTTGTCTTGCCATGACTTGCACCTTAGTGAGTGCATCGAGCTCGTAAACATGCCTACTTGAGATATGTTTCAGCATGTGCCAGTTTTCACTAAGTCTGAAAACTGATTATGTTTTTGCCATGTTCACATGCTTGCAATTGTATTTTCTGATCCCTTTTGGCTCAATGTCACTAAGGGACTTTTGTTAAGCTTTTTGAGTAGCTCCATGCCATGCTTTACTTTGCCATGTTCAGATCCTGTAGCATGTAGTTTTGTTGCTCTGAAGAGGGCTACCTGATCTGAAATTCCAGACAAGTGTTAATTTCACTAAGTCTGAGATCTGTTTGCCATATGCATTTTTGCCATGCTTGTTTGAACCTGTTAATGGATGAGTTGGCCGTATCTCAGTGCTAGACTTTTGTTAAGCATCTTGAATGCATCCCTGACATGTATTTTGTTGTCATGTTTGGGTGTTGTAGCATGTTCATCTCATTGCATTTAGATGGCTACTTGCTGTAAATCGCAGACCGGTGTCATTTTGAATCGCTTGCCATTTCCAAACCGTAACTCCGATTGCGACGTTCTTTATATCGTTTTCAAGCGATTTCATCTCATATTTCCAGTGGCACACTTGGTTTTCCAAGTTGAGGCCAGGTTCATGCATTTCCTATCATATCTTGCATTTCGCATCCCGCATAGCATACCATCTTTGCATTGCGTTGTTTGAGTTTGCACGTGGTTGATTGTATCCTTGTTGCTTGTTTGTCTTGTTTGGGTAGAGCCGGGAGACGAGTTCGCTAACGAGGAGCCCATTGAGTTTTGTTTCGAGGATCTAGTCAACTCTGACAACTGTGCAGGCAAGATGATCATACCCTCGAAGTCACTACTATCTTTGCTATGCTAGTTTGCTCGCTCTTTTGCTATGCCAATGCTACGACGCCTACCACTTGCTTTCAAGCCTCCCAAATTGCCATGTCCAACCTCTAACCCACCATGTCCTAGCAAACCATTGATTGGCTATGTTACCGCTTTGCTCAGCCCCTCTTGTAGCGTTGCTAGTTGCAGGTGAAGATTGGAGGCCGTTCCTTGTTGGAACCTTTATTTACTTGTTGGGATATCATTATATTGCCATGTTATCTTAATGCATCTATATACTTGGTAAAGGGTGGAAGGCTCGGCCTCTCGCCTAGTGTTTTGTTCCACTCTTGCCGCCCTAGTTTCCGTCATATCGGTGTTATGTTCCCGGATTTTGCGTTCCTTACGCGGTTGGGTTATAATGGGAACCCCTTGATAGTTCGCCTTGATTAAAGCTTTTCCAGCAATGCCCAACCTTGGTTTTACCATTCGCCACCTAGACTCTTTTTCCCTTGGGTTTCCGGAGCCCGAGGGTCATCTTATTTAAACCCCCCTGGGCCAATGCTCCTCTGAGTGTTGGTCCAAACTGAGCTGCCTGCGGGGCCACCTCGGGGAAACTTGAGGGTTGGTTTTACTCGTATCTAGTCTCATCTGAGTGTGCCCTGAGAACAAGATATGTGCAGCTCCTATCGGGATTTGTCGGCACATTCGGGCGGTGTTGCTGGTCTTGTTTTAACCTGTCGAAGTGTCTTGAAGAACCGAGATACCGAGTCTGATCAGAACGTCTTGGGAGGAGGTCTATTCCTTCGTTGACCGTGAGAGATTGTCATGGGCTAAGTTGGGACTCCCCTGCAGGGATTTGAACATTCGAAAGCCGTGCCCGCGGTTATGGGCAGATGGGAATTTGTTAATGTCCGGTTGTAGATAACTTGAACCTTAACTTAATGAAAATGAATCAACTGAGTGTGTTACCGTGATGGCCTCTTCTCGGCGGAGTCCGGGAAGCGGACACGATGTTGGAGTAATGTTTTTGCAGGTTGCTATCTAGTTTCTCGCTCGCGCTTTGCCTCCTCTTCTCGCTCTCTTTTGCGAATAAGTTAGCCACCATACTTGCTAGTCGCTTGCTGCAGCTCCACATATATTTACCTTGCCTTACCTATAAGCTCAAATAGTCTTGATCGCGAGGGTGCGAGATTGCTGAGTCCCTGTGGCTCACAGATTACTGTTACACCAGATGCAGGGCCTGATGATTCCGCTCCAGGAGACGCGCTTGAGCTCAAGTGGGAGTTCGATGAGGACTCTCAACGTTACTATGTTTCCTTTCCCGATGATCAGTAGTGGTGCCCAGTTGGGGGTGATTGGGACCGTGTCGCTTGTTGGGTTATCTTTTATTTTGGCGCCGTAGTCGGGCCATGAGTGTTTGGATGATGTAATGTTATTTATGTACTTGATTGACGTGGCGAGTGTAAGCCAACTATGTTATCTCCCCTTTCATTATTATATTACATGGGATGTTGTGAAGATTGCCTAACTTGCGACATATGCCTTCAATGTGATTATGCCTCTAAGTCGTGCCTCGACATGTGGGAGATATAGTCGCATCGAGGCTGTTACAAGTTGGTAATCAGAGCCTTCCCCGACCTTAGGAGCCCCATTGCTTGATCGTTTTTAGCGGCCAAGTTGTGTCTAGAAAAATGTTTTGGAGTCAATTAGGAATTATATATCGGAGAGTTTAGGAATTCTTTTTACTTCCCAGTCTCCTCATCGCTCAGGTAAGGCATCCTGACGTGGAGTTTTGACTCTTCTCTTCTCAAATTTCACTAAATAAAATTTTAGGATCACACGGGTATCTTGGAATTGTTCTGATGGTTTTATGATGAGAACATTGTCTTGGTGCCTCCTGTCAGGGGTTTAGTGGAAGTGTCCCAGGGAGTTGAGCTCTGAGATGTTGTCATCATAATTTTATGGTTGCAGTTCTGGAATACCTGAGTTTAGTACGCCGACATCGAAAATCTCTTTTATGCAGTTCGTTGGTGAGATAACCTCGACGCCACCCAGTACTGGGGCGGGAGTTCGGGAGTATCGCCATAACTTGTATAACGGATGCTTTTCAAAGGTTGAGGTAGATGGTTTCCGAAGGTTTCTTGGTTATGTGTTGAAGGATGGATACAGCTGGATGTAGGATTTGCTAGTTTGGGTGAGATATTATGCTTCCCCTGTATCCCCAACACCTGATTGCATAACCGGAAAGGTTCGGGAGTTTCATAGGTGGGAATTCTAGTAGCTCTAGTTCTTCTTCCACGGATATTGGTTTGAGATTGGGATTTCTTACCGATTATTCGTTCTTGATCCGTACCTTGTTGAATTATTTCTCTACCTTAATTCTTCGTGGCTTCTCAATTTATGGATATGTGACCATTTCAAGAGGAATGCATTCGTTCATTTTGTTCGGATGTGAAGACTATATGTTGCAATTTTCATTCCGTTGGATTCAACTTCAATATTTGTCTGTCAATGTGCTAATGGTGGTCAACCTCTTCAGGATGGCTCCTCCAACGCGCACGACTCCGAATCCTGATCCGCCACCACCTCCACCTCCTCCGGAGGCATGGCAAGCTGTGATCGCCGCAACCAATGCAAACACACAGTTGATCATGCAAATTCTTCAAGAGCGCAATCAAGGCAACCAAGGGAATCAAGGCAGCAATCAGAATCACTTTGCTACACTCAACCAGTTCCTTGCTAATGGGCCAAAGACTTTCAGCAATTGTGTTGAGGCAACCGATGCTGACGATTGGCTTGTGGATCTGTGCAAGCATTTCGAGTGCAGTAACGTTAGGCCTGAGGACTTTGTTAAGTTCGCTTCCTTCCAACTCAAAGATCAAGCTGCAGAATGGTTCCAGCAGTACAAGGATTCTAGAGGTGGATGTGTTATCACTTGGGATGATTTCCGTCGAGATTTCCGAGCTCATTATATTCCCCAGAGCGTGGTTGAAAGCAAGCGTGAGGAATTCCGCAACCTGAAGCAAGGCTCTTTGTCTGTCTATGACTACAACAAGTTGTTCCAGAAGCTCGCCCGCTTTGCCAAGCAGGACGTACCTGATGAGAAGAGCATGATATACCAGTTCAGGGGTGGTCTCAGAGAAGAAATTCAGCTAGCTCTTGTTCTCTTTGAGCCCTTGAGATACAGTGAGTTCTACAACATGGCATTGAAGCAAGAGGCTGCTCAGTTGAGGTGTGATGCTTCCAAGAAGCGAGCCAGAGATGTTACTCCTTCTTCCTCTACTCAAGTGGCCAAGCAGCAGAAGTTTTGGCTTCCTCCTCCGTTTTGTCAGCCGTATCAGCAGAAGAGCAAAGGTGGCAGTGGTTCTTCCCACCCACCCAACCCTGGCTTTCAAAACAAGACTTCATCTCAAGCTCCAAGATTGAGTGCTCCGTACCACTGTCCGCTTTCAGAGGTCACGTGCAACAAGTGCCAACAGAAGGGTCACTATGCCAACAAGTGTCTCAACCAGAGGCGTCTTCCACCTCCTCCTCCTGTCAGATCAGCAAGTACAGCTGTGGTCAAGCATAACCCCAAGCACGCCAAGGTCAACTTGATGAATGCAGCTCAGGCAGAGGATTCGTCAGATGTGATCATGGATAACCTTCCTGTTAATGATATTCCTGCAAAAGTTCTTTTTGACTCTGGTGCATCGCATTCCTTCATGTCATTTCCATTTGCATCGGAGAACAATTTTAGTACTAAGGCTTTACCTAGAGCTATGCAAGTCGTCTCTCCGGCTAAGCGTCTGAGTTCTAGTTTGATGGTTCCGGATATTTCTATCATGATGGGTGATTTCAAGTTTCTGGCTTCTCCAATGGTTCTTGGTAACTCAGATATTGATATTATTCTCGGGATGGATTGGCTTTCTAAGCACAAGGCTCAGCTTGATTGTGCTGCAAGGCAGATTCAATTGACTCATTCGTCTAAGGATGTAATTGTCTTTGCCGCTCGTGATGATACCATCCGTCTGTTTTCTCTCAATGAGAAGGGTGAACTAGATGCTATCTCGCAAATTCCAGTCATTTGCGAATATAAAGACGTTTTCCAGAAGAGCTTCCAGGAATGCCTCCGCACCGGCCAGTTGAATTCGTTATTGATCTTGAGCCTGGCACGGAACCTGTGTGCAAACGTCCTTACAAGATCGGACCTGAAGAGTTGAAGGAGCTGAAGAAGCAACTCGATATTCAAGAGAAAATGGGTCTCATCCAACCTAGTTCTTCTCCGTGGGGTTGTGGTGTTCTTTTTGTGAAGAAGAAGGATGGAACGGACCGACTTTGTGTTGATTACCGTCCAGTGAACAAGAAGACCATCAAGAACAAATACCCACTTCCCAACATCAATGAGCTGTTCGAACAACTCAAAGATGCCCAAGTATTCTCCAAGCTTGATCTCCGTATGGGCTATCATCAGATTCGTATTCATGAGCAAGATATTCCCAAGACGGCTTTCAGGACAAGCTTTGGTTCATATGAATACACTGTCATGTCTTTTGGCCTCGTTAACGCTCCTCCGACGTTCTCTCGCATGATGAACTTCATCTTCAACGCCTACACCAATGACTTTGTTTTGGTCTATCTCGACGACATTCTGGTTTTCTCCAAGAACAAGGAAGATCATGCCAAACACTTGCGTTTGGTTCTTGATAAGCTCAGGGAACATCAGTTCTACGCCAAGTTCTCCAAGTGTGAATTTTGGCTCGATGAGGTTCTTTATCTTGGTCATATCATCTCTCACAAGGGCATTGCCGTGAATCCTGAGAAGGTGTCTGCAATTGTGAATTAGGAACCTCCTCAGAACGTGAAGCAACTCCGTAGCTTCCTCGGTCTCGCAAGCTATTGCCGAAGATTTGTTGAAAACTTTTCTAAGATCGCGAAACCTCTCTCAAATCTTCTTCAGAAGCACGTCAAGTACGTTTGGTCTCCGGAGTGTGACATTGCTTTCAACACTTTGAAAGAGAAATTGATCACTGCTCCAGTTCTGACTCCGCCCAATGAATCCAAGCCGTACGAGGTCTTTTGTGATGCCTCTCTCCAAGGTCTTGGCAGAGTATTGATGCAAGAGAAGAAAGTCGTTGCTTATACCTCCCGCCAGTTGAAGCCTAATGAGAAGAACTACCCCACTCATGATCTCGAGTTGGCGGCAGTTGTGCATGCTCTTTTGACTTGGAGACATCTTCTATTGGGAAGAAAAGTGGACATTTTCACTGATCACAAGAGTCTCAAGTACATCTTCACTCAGCCTAATCTCAACCTCAGACAAACTCAATGGGTCGAAATGATTCAAGAGTATAATCCGAGTATTGAGTATACTCCAGGCAAGGCCAATGTGATTGCTGACGCTTTGAGCAGGAAAGCTTACTGCAACAGTCTGATTCTCAAGCCTTATCAAACCGAGCTTTGTGAAGCTTTCCGCAAACTTAACCTGCAAGTTGTTCCTCAAGGATTCCTCGCCAACCTCCAAGTCTCTCCTACCTTAGAAGACCAGATTCGCCAAGCCCAGCTTCTTGATGCTATGGTGAAAAATGTGAAGATTGGGATTGCCAAGAGCCAACCCAAGTACAAGTGCTACCTCCTTGATGACAAGGATACTCTATTCTTCGAGGATCGTATTGTTGTACCCAAAGGTGACCTCCGTAAAGTGATCATGAACGAGGCTCACAATTCTCTCCTCTCCATCCACCCTGGGAGCACGAAGATGTATCAGGACCTCAAGCAAGCTTATTGGTGGACTCGAATGAAGCGCGAGATCGCTCAATTCGGGAATGAATGTGATGTCTTCAGAAGAGTGAAGGCAGAACACCAAAGGCCAGCAGGTCTCCTCCAACCTCTTGCCATTCCAGAATGGAAGTTTGACCACATTGAGATGGACTTCGTGACTGGGTTTCCAAAGTCCAAGCGTGGCAATGATGCTATATTCGTTGTCATCGACAAACTCACTAAAGTGGCTCATTTTCTGCCTATCAAAGAGTCGATCACTGCAGCTCAATTGGCGGAACTCTATACCTCTTGTATTGTCTCTCTGCACGGTATTCCACAAGTGATCTCTTCAGACCATGGTAACATCTTTACATCCAAGTTTTGGGATTCTTTTCAGAAGGCCATGGGCACCAACATCCGCTTCAGCACGGCTTTCCATCCTCAAACTAGCGGTCAAGTCGAGCGTGTCAACCAGATTCTTGAAGATATGCTCAGGGCTTGTGTGATCTCCTTCGGCATGAAGTGGGAGGATTGTCTTCCTTATGCTGAATTCTCCTACAACGACAGTTTTCAAGCAAGTTCAGGCAAGGCCCCATTTGAAATTCTGTATGGCAGGAAGTGCCGTACCCCTCTCAACTAGTCTGAAACCGGTGAACGTCAGCTTTTGGGAAATGACTTAATCACAAAGGCAGAAGAAATGTGCAAAGTCATTCGTGATAACCTCAAAGCAGCCCAATCCCGCCAGAAGAGCTACTATGATAGTAAGCACCGTGATTTGGCTTTCGAGATCGGAGATCATGTTTACCTCCGCGTCTCTCCTATGAAAGGTACTCGATGCTTTGGTATCAAAGGGAAGCTTGCCCCTAGATACGTGGGACCTTTCAAGATTGTCAGCAAGAGAGGCGACCTCACCTATCAACTCGAGCTTCCTTCAAACTTTGTAAATGTTCATGACGTGTTCCATGTCTCTCAGCTCCGAAAGTGCTTCAAGACTCCTGAACGCACCGTCAACTTCGAGCACATTGAGCTCCAAGAAGATCTCTCTTATCATGAGCACCCAGTTGCTATTCTTGAAGAGACTGAACGCAAGACTCGCAATAAGTCAATCAAATTTCTCAAAGTCAAGTGGTCACACCATTCCGACCGTGAAGCTATCTGGGAACGCGAGGATCACCTCCATTCTAAGTACCTGGCGTTCTTTCAGTCCTAGATCTCGGGACGAGATCCTTTCGTAGTGGTGGAGTGTTGTAACACCCCGGATGTAACTTTCCTAATTTGTACTCCAACTCTTGCCGTTTCCGGCGTTAAGTTATTTTATTTTCTCGGGTTCGGGTTTTTGTCTCCGTGTGTTGTTGTCGTTGTCATGCATCTCTTATCATGTCATCATGTGCATTGCATTTGCATACGTGTTCATCTCATGCATTCGAGCATTTTCCCCGTTGTCCGTTTTGCATTCCGGCGCTTCGTTCTCCTCCGGTGGTCATTTGTACCTTTCTTTTGTGTGTGGGGATTAAACATTTCCAAATTGGACCGAGACTTGCCAAGCGGCCTTGGTTTACTACTGTTAGACTGCCTGTCAAGTTTCGTATCTTTTGGACTTCGTTTGATACTCCAGCGGTTAACCGAGGGACCGAAAAGGCCTCGTGTGTGTTGCAGCCCAACACCCCTCCAATTTGACCCAAAACCCACCTTACTCTGCTCCATCATCTAGAGCGTTCGATCACGATCACGTGGCCGAAAACCGCACCTCATTTGGACTATCCTAGCTCCCTCTACCTATAAAACTAGCCCCTCCTCCGAAATTCCGGATCCCCCTCGTCCTCAAACCCTAAAAACCGCTCTCCTCGCCGCCGGACGTGTCCGATTCAGGCCGGACGCGTCCGCCGCCGCGCCCCAGCCAACCGCCGCCCGCCACGTGTCCTCCGCCGCCACCTCCCACCGCGCGGCCTTGGAGCCCACGGCCGGCCCCGCGGCCCGCTCCCTCGCACCGCCGCCTGGCTGCCCGCGCCGCCCGGTCGCCCCCGACGCCGCCGCCTCCTCACGCGCCGCCGCCGCCCGCCTCCTCCTCGCCGGAGCCGGCCACCGCCGCCCCACTCCGATCCGGCCGCTGAGCTCGCCGGCGCCGCCGCATCCACGCGCCGCCGCCACGCCAACCGCCTCCGTCCGCCCCGGCCGACCTCGCCTCTCCCTCCTCCGGCCTCTTCCTCCCCGCCGACGAACAGTGCTTGCCGGAGCAGACGCCGCCTCGCCGGAGCTCCTCGGTTCGCATGTCGATCCAGATCTGGGACGAACCCTTGGTCAAATTCGTCTAAGTCCCTGATATTTTCAGTTCAAGTGCTCCTGTTCGTGGCTCCGTAACTTTGCATCCATAGCTCCGATTCATTCATATAGAATATCAAAATGTTCATCTCAGAGAGTACATCATTTCATTTCATTGCATCATTTACATTTGAGTTCATCTTGATGCCCGAAATGCTGTTAGAAGAGGGCTACTTGAGTTAATTGTCAGATCTGCTGCTCCATTTAGGTTTTTGTCATTTTTGCCATGATTAATGTATGCATGTTATGCCCTGATGCTCTACATATGTTTTGTTAAGGGTTTTGCCATCTTTCCAGAGGTGCAACCCATTTATTTTTGTGATGTGTGTGGTGACTTGTGCAAGCTTTCAAAGTGGTGCACTTGCTAATTCTGTTTTCAGGGACTTAGCAATTTCACCAAGTCCTGGAGCTGTTTATCTCATGATGCCATATGTTCATGTTGTTTCCTAGTGATCCGTGCCTCATTTGAGGATGATCAGTAAGGATGTTTTATTAATCTTGTAGTGATCTATCCATCCATGTCTTTGTTTGCAATGATGGAGCATCCTAGTTTGAGTCAATCGAGCTCTACTTTTGCTACTTTGTGAATCTGGGCAGATTGTCAACTTGTTTGCAATTTTGCCGATGATGTTGTAGTTGATCCGTGCATGCTATGTTATTGTTCTTGCCATGTATAGCTTGCATTTTGTGCCTTCTTGATTGTTGTATGCTTGTCTTGCCATGACTTGCACCATAGTGAATGCATCGAGCTCGTAAACATGCCTACTTGAGATATGTTTCAGCATGTGCCAGTTTTCACTAAGTCTGAAAACTGATTATGTTTTTGCAATGTTCACATGCTTGCAATTGTATTTTCTGATCCTTTTGGCTCAAGGTCACTAAGGAACTTTTGTTAAGATCTTTGAGTAGCTCCATGCCATGCTTTACTTTGCCATGTTTAGATCCTGTAGCATGTAGTTTTGTTGCTCCGAAGAGGGCTACCTGATCTGAAATTCCAGACAAGTGTTAATTTCACTAAGTCTGAGATCTGTTTGGCATATGCATTTTTGCCATGCTTGTTTGAACCTGTTAATGGATGAATTGGCCGTAGCTCAGTGCTACACTTTTGTTAAGCATCTTGAATGCATCCCTGCAATGTATTTTGTTGTCATGTTTGGGTGCTGTAGCATGTTCATCTCATTGCATTTAGATGGCTACTTGCTGTAAATCGCAGACCGGTGTCATTTTGAATCGCTTGCCATTTCCAAACCGTAACTTCGATTCCGGCGTTCTTTATATCGTTTTCAAGCGATTTCATCTCATATTTCCAGTGGCACACTTGGTTTCCAAGTTGAGGCCAGGTTCATGCATTTCCTGTCATATCTTGCATTTCGCATCCCGCATAACATACCATCTTTGCATTGCGTTGTTTGAGTTTGCACATGGTTGATTGTATCCTTGTTTCTTGTTTGTCTTGTTTGGGTAGAGCTGGGAGACGAGTTCGCTAACGAGGAGCCCATTGAGTTTTCTTTCAAGGATCCAGTCAACTCTGACAACTGTGCAGGCAAGATGATCATACCCTCGAAATCACTACTATCTTTGCTATGCTAGTTTGCTCGCTCTTTTGCTATGCCAATGCTACGATGCCTACCACTTGCTTTCAAGCCTCCCAAATTGCCATGTCCAACCTCTAACCCACCATGTCCTAGCAAACCATTGATTGGCTATGTTACCGCTTTTCTCAGCCCCTCTTGTAACGTTGCTAGTTGCAGGTGAAGATTGGAGGCCGTTCCTTGTTGGAACCTTTATTTACTTGTTGGGATATCATTATATTGCCATGTTATCTTAATGCATCTATATAATTGGTAAAGGGTGGAAGGCTCGGCCTCTTGCCTAGTGTTTTGTTCCACTCTTGCCGCCCTAGTTTCCGTCATATCGGTGTTATGTTCCCGGATTTTGCGTTCCTTATGCGGTTGGGTTATAATGGGAACCCCTTGATAGTTCGCCTTGATTAAAACTTTTCCTGCAATGCCCAACCTTGGTTTTACCATTCGCCACCTAGCCTCTTTTTCCCTTGGGTTTCCGGAGCCCGAGGGTC
>NC_041386.1:395140638-395246069 GCF_002162155.2 Triticum dicoccoides
TGCTCCTCTGAGTGTTGGTCCGAACTGAGCTGCCTGCGGGGCCACCTCGGGGAAACTTGAGGGTTGGTTTTACTCATAGCTAGTCTCATCTGAGTGTGCCCTGAGAACGAGATATGTGCAGCTCCTATCGGGATTTGTCGGCACATTCGGGCGGTGTTGCTGGTCTTGTTTTAACCTGTCGAAGTGTCTTGAAGAACCGAGATACCGAGTCTGATCGGAACGTCTTGGGAGGAGGTTTATTCCTTCGTTGACCGTGAGAGCTTGTCATGGGCTAAGTTGGGACTCCCCTGCAGAGATTTGAACTTTTGAAAGCCATGCCCGCGGTTATGGGCAGATGGGAATTTGTTAATGTCCGGTTGTAGATAACTTGAACCTTAACTTAATTAAAATGAATCAACTGAGTGTGTTACCGTGATGGCCTCTTCTCGGTGGAGTCCGGGAAGCGGACACGGTGTTGGAGTAACGTTTGCGCAGGTTGCTCTCTAGTTTCTCGCTCGCGCTTTGCCTCCTCTTCTCGCTTTCTTTTGCGAATAAGTTAGCCACCATACTTGCTAGTCGCTTGCTACAGCTCCACATATATTTACCTTGCCTTACCTATAAGCTTAAATAGTCTTGATCGCGAGGGTGTGAGATTGCTGAGTCCCTGTGGCTCACAGATTACAATTACACCAGATGCAGGGCCTGATGATTCCGCTCCAGGAGACGCGCTTGATCTCAAGTGGGAGTTCGATGAGGACTCTCAATGTTACTATGTTTCCTTTCCCGATGATCAGTAGTGGTGCCCAGTTGGGGGTGATTGGGACCGTGTCGCTTGTTGGGTTATCTTTTATTTTGGCGCCGTAGTCGGGCCATGAGTGTTTGGATGATGTAATGTTATTTATGTACTTGATTGACGTGGCGAGTGTAAGCCAACTATGTTATCTCCCCTTGCATTATTATATTACATGGGATGTTGTGAAGATTGCCTAACTTGCGACATATGCCTTCAATGCGATTATGCCTCTAAGTCGTGCCTCGACACGTGGGAGATATTGTCGCATCAAGGGTGTTACATGTGCGTAGCAACAAGACTCTCTTTGTCCCCTTGGGTGTGAAGATCCCAAGCTTTGTTGTGGTGTGATAGCCGGATTAATGGACAGGACTCCGGTTTGCAAGCAGAAGTCCCCATGTGATATATTTCTGAGCTGTGCTTGCCGAGTGCCTATGTTTGAGTTGTGGTGCGCAACAAACTCTCTTTGGCCCTGATGATAATATTGTCTTGATAGCTGCATCAAGAGGGTAGTAACGCCATGTTCTCTTTGGTGAATACACCTATGTTTGAACAGGAAGCCCCCAAGTAATCATGTGAAGATGAGCCCATAAGGTAGGACACCCATGTTTGAACCGCGCATCAGGGCAGCAGGTCCTCTTGGGCAACCTTCAACTTTTTGCAAGAGATAAATTCTTCTTGAACCGGCATTTTGAAACGGCTATCGAGAGCTTCAAAGCTTTGTGGGAGATAACTTTCCCTTAAGCCGGATATTAAACCAGAATCCTTCTTTTTAAGCCGAAAATTTTCTAACGGCCTTTAAATTTGCACCAATATGGCGGTTTAGGATCCTGCATTAGACAACCTTGCTAGCCGGAGTAATTGCTCTGTTAAAGAAAGCAATATATAACATAAAAATATACTGGATGGATTTCACCTGATATGTCAGGCCAGTTAATATCCATCACGGAGTTTAATGATCACCATGGTGAAGCGGAAATCAATCATGGGTGAGCCCGCTGTGGGAGCAGGCAGATGAGTCGGCCGCAATATTATAGGCCAGTACGGATGGGCAAGTTATTTTGCAAGTACGGTCCCGATGAATTGAAGTAGTCCGGGCTGCGAGGGCGGCGGCTTGCGCACATCCATTTACCGGGTAATGAGGCACGGACGAATACTAGGTGCAATGTCACCAGTACGTTCTCCATATCCGTGGTATAAACCACATTTGTAGTGAATCATTGTCCTGCGTACAAAAACTACAACAGGGCGGAGTAGTTGTTTGTCGAAGGGAATCAACATATACTTAAAAAAATATGTAAGATAAATATCACCTGATTTTTAGGCATCGGATGATCATTATATGGTGTTCGTAGATAACCAAAAACTTTTGTGTTGATCCTTTCAAGGGCCTTGCCAGAGTTCGCCGTAGTTTGTATAACCTGTAGACTGGCACATGCAGGCGGGTCGTGGCAAAGGCAAGCTCAACCCGGCGCCTGTGGCGGTGAACTACAGTGTATGACAGCGAGGTCAACCCGGGCGGCGCTGCGCGTCAGAGCCAGACTGGGGACGCCGAAGAGATGAAACCAAGGCCGGCCGCCAAGGCAGGATGAGGCCGGGACAGCGGAAGCGGGTGATTCGCGGCTGCTTCAGTGGGTCGGAATGGAGATGCACATTGACGGGTGACAGCAGCTGTGGAGGCGGCCCATTAAACTTGGGCGTTTCTGTATAATAAACCAAAGTCATCTGACACACTTGACTCCGGTAAATATTTCCTCCATGTACTGCTGTATAAATTAGCCTGAACAAGTCGTTTGACTGATGTATCATGAAGAAATGACAGGGATCTGGCTGCAGATTTTCCTGGCCTCTGATTTCGTGCTCCTCCCAAAATTACTCAACACACCCGCGGCAGACACGGCGACTGAGTTCCCCTGCGACTGCCGCGAGTCAGCAGTGGATTCCGCGGGGGTGGTTCAAGCTACTCGACGGAGGTGGAGGTCGACGGTTCAGCAAACAGCCAGTTCAAAGATGACAGACAAAATCACGGCCACGACCCGGCAAGGCAGCAGAGGTAGATGTCAAGGCTGTGAACGGCTTCAACGCGAGAAAGTACATCAGCGCAGCCCGGTGGAAACAAGTCGAGGCGACCAGCGGCTCAAGGCACGAGGCGACTTAGAGGCGCCTGAGAAAGGATCCGGGTGCGGCACCAGTGCGGCCGAGGAACTACCAGGCTTGATGGTCGACGGCTCGGAGAGGAAGCAGTTTGGAGCAGAAGGCGAGGCGGTGGCGGATTCGATTCCATAGTGGCCGGTGCAGCAGCAGAGGGGCCGCGGACATCAAGGAGACCCCCGGCGAGGAGGAGTGCTGCAGCAAGCCTTCTCGGGATGCAGCGATAAGGCAAGGCGGAGGCAGCCCACGTTAGTAGAGGCGTCAAACGAACTGTAGGTGACAGCGGCCCGGGCAGGGCTTCAGAGTGTTGCGGCGCAAGGCCGGTTTAGAGCATCGGGACAGCGAAAGCACGGCCAGCGACTCGTCAGGGCGGTTCGGTGGCGATGTCGGTTTAGCGGAGGCAATTTGGCGGTTTGGCAGGAGGGCAGCGGAAGCGATTTTGGCGACTCGTTCGACGGCCCGGCCCTCGGGTGGAGGCAGCTTGTAGTTTAGAACGGCACGCGGCCATCACGACTTGGAGGCGGCATCTCGGCGCACTGGTTTAAAGCAGCGAGGCTGGGTCGCGAAGGCCGCTCCAGATGTAGCCGTGTAAGCGGAGTAAGGGTGCCTCGGCGGGTCAAAGTGGTGTCTCCGCGACGACGCCGGTTTGAAGAGGCATGGTGAAGTAGCGCTGGCAGCTCAACCATGGTGGAGACCCGGCGGCCGTGGCCGGTTCAATGCGAGATAGATGAGATCCAGTAGAGGAGAAGCGTTGTGGCGGTTTAAACCGGTAAGGACGGGCGAGTCACCAAGGCGGGTTGTCATGCCGGCGATTCACCAAGGCGGGAGCGGCGACTCGCAGGTGAGGCGGAGCCCTCGGCGGCTCTCGGCAATCCTTGGCCAGTGGCTCAACGCAGGTGGCCAGTTTAAAGTCGGAGAGGCCGCGAGCAGGTAGGGGTAGGGCTCCTACTCTGTCGGAGCGAGCGGTGATTTAACGGAAGCGCAGTCCAGGCCAGAGGCAATGAGAGGCCATGGCGACTTAGTGGTGAGGCACGGCTGATCCGGCGGCAAGCTGAAACGGCATGGCACAACGACAACTGTCTTTGACCACGAATTTTGACTGATGGAGCACCTCAGATTTGTCCAGTAACACTTTGTAAAATAGCACTTAATCCGAACAAGTTTTCTAAGAACTTGTGCATGTGCGTGGCGATGTACTAACCCGACGATTTGGAAAGGCCACGGGCGAAATAGCTTGGTACAGCCGTGAGAGCGGTGATCATGCGGCGGCGGTAAGACCAAGGAGCCGTGGTTCGGATGCGTCGGTTTAAAACAGTGAGGCCGAATCATCGAGGTGACCATGCAGAGAGGCAGAACGGCCTGGCAGAGTGACGTACGGAACCAGGCCAGCAGGCATGCGGGCGGTTCGCGGCAAAACAAACGGGCGGCCGCGGCCGCGAGGCGCATCCGGGCCAATGCGGAGGAGACAGCCGCAAGTGGCGAGCCGAGGTAGCGCTGGCTCTGGCCAAAGCGGTTTGTCTGAGCACGCAGGCAGCTCGGCGAAGGCACGTCAGCGGCGGCTCGGAGCGAGGCCGCGGCCGAATAGTGGGCGCGGAAACGCAAGGCGGTTCAAGGTGCGAGACCGTGTTGACGAGGCAGCAGCTCGGCACAAGCCCACGGCAGAGGCGGCTGAAAACAGGTCGGGGGCGACTCGGCGATGGCGAATCCGGGTCGTAATCGAATCCTGAGTCCGGATCATGACACGCTGCTTGGGCCTTCGGTGATTTGAAATTTTCTCTGGCAAAGTTGGGTTGGAATCGGAGTCGGGCCAGCATGCAAGCGGGCAGCGGCGGCTCATTGCATGTCAAAGACAGGGCGAGGCCATGACCGCGGTGGTTCGGCAGCGGTTCGAGGGCGACTTGGAACGAAGCCGGGCCAGCCTGAACGCGGCTGCTTAATGAACCGGCAGCCCTAGGAGGAGTAATAGGGCGGTTCAATGGTAGCAGTCCAACACCGAAGCCAGCCACTAGGGCAATGGAGCAATGGTAACATTTGTGACAGAGTCAACGGCGGGAGCTAGCGAGGCCGCCTGCGGTGTTGGAGTCCCGTGTTCGAGCCCCCCGCTCATCATATATATTTTTTAACATATTTAAATCCTTCCCTGGAATCCTCGCAAGTACAATGATTACACATGGGCTTTTCACATATATGAGCATGGGTATCCATCAGGCATTATTGACATACGCCTGTGTTCGCGATCAGTATTGTGGATACTTCATTCCTCGTAGGTACATGCTAGGTTGATCTGGAGGCCTCAAACCGTCGTCGTGCATGATCCATGAACCGTGATTTTTATTTCCAGTTATCTCGGACTCGAACGGCTGCACTTGAAGTAGCGCGGCGACTCGTAGATTACCATGAAGCAGCAGCTTATCTCGGCGAGCTTGATCTCTTGTCAGTCTCAGCGGATCAGCGGCGCGACAACGCGCTGAAAATACTTCTCTTGCCGGCTTTCGGCAGGCTGTAGGATGTGAAAACGCATAGATGCAACCCTAACTCTTGATCCCGATTTCCTGTGTGCCGGGTTATCCTGACAACTGCTCCGTGTCGGCTCTTCTTCATCTATCCAATCGCGAGCTTCTCGATCCATAGGAGATATCCCTTCAAAACTCAACACCACCGTGTGACAGCCCCGTGGTGGGCGCCAACTGTCGTGGTTTTGTCACGGCAGATGTTCTAGCGTGAGGACTTAGTCGTGAGGCCAACGCATCTATGTGGTAGCTTGAGAGGGGTTGAGCGGAATCGAGAGATGCAACACAAGACAGGGATTTAGACAGCTTCGGGCCCCGGGAAATATCATCCGGTAACAACCCTACATGCTGTTTGAGGCTAGGTCTCATTATCATCACGAGAGAGTCCCCGTAAACCGGCTCTCCTCTTTGTGTCTAGCCCTAAGATTGTTGTTTTCTTGTCCCCCTTTGAGGAGCCCTGCCCCTCCTTATATATGTTGAAGGGGCGGGTTACATGTGGAGTCCAACTCGGACTTTAACTTAAACTATTTTGACTTCCCTTCCTGGGCTTCTTAACGTCTGCCGGTTTAACATTGTCTGCCGGTTTAACATTGTCTGCCGGTTTAACATTGTCTGCCGGTTTAACAATGTCTGCTAGTTTAACACCAGCCAGTTTACCGTCTGTCTTAGCCATCTGTCTTGACACTCTGTCTTAACTCTCCGCCGGTTTACCATCCACCGGTTTACCAAGTCCCAGCCGGTTTACAACTCCAGCCGGGTCATACCGCGGGGTATATCCTCGACAGGTTCAGTTAACAGCCATCGATCGATCGCTCGGGTTCAGTAACACGTAGCCTGCAGTGCAATCGCTCGGGTTCAGTTAGAGCCCAACGCCTCGCTCGGATTCAGTTAGATCCAACGCCTCGCACACACGCGCGTACGTGTATGAGAGAAACGCGCATCGCTCGGGCCCCGACCTCCCACCGTAACCGGGAACTCCCCGAAATTTTCCTCGCCCTCGCTTCTACCATGGTTTTTTCCGTCATGGACGGCCCAAAGAATGTCATGCAACTGCGTCTCCGGCCCATCCAGGATGAAAAGCCCATTTTCTATCATGATTTTTTGTCATAGAAGTAGGAGCCCACCACATCTATGATGATACCGGGTTTTGTCACAATTATCGTCATAGAAGTGTCATATGTATGACAAAAAAAATTCGTTCGTCCCAAAATGTCACAGATGTGTCTTTTTTTGTAGTGTTGTAATTAGGCAACACAAAAGAAATGGTCGGTCGGATCAAGGTGTGTACGATATATGGCATGTGTTTCACTAGGCCTTGTCGTTAGTGTGTGACCTCTGTGGCAACCATTCGCTCCACACTAGCCTCTTCTTGTACCGTGGCAACCGTCCACCGCCTCTTCGCCTTTCCCTCTTGATAACCCACAAGTATAGGGGATCGCAACAGTTTTCAATAAGTAAGAGTGTCGAACCCAACGAGGAGCTAAAGGTAGAACAAATATTCCCTCAAGTTCTATCGACCACCGATACAACTCTACGCACGCTTGATGTTCGCTTTACCTAGAACAAGTATGAAACTAGAAGTACTTTGTAGGTGTGGTTGGATAGGTTTGCGAGATAATAAAGAGCAAGTAAATAAAAGGTAGGGGTTGTTGTAAGTAAAGAAGCAATAAAGTAAATATAGCGAGTGTGGAAAAGTGGTGGTAGGAGTTGCGAAATTGTCCCTTAAGCAATTGAGTACTTTACTAGACCGATAGCAAGTATTATGTGGGAGAGGCCACTGCTAGCATGTCATACCTGACTTGGAATTCTATGCACTTATGATTGGAACTATTAGAAAGCATCCGCAAGTACTAAATGTTCATTAAGGTAAAACCCAACCATAGCATTAAGATATATTGGTCCCCCTTCAATCCCGTATGCATCAATTTCTATGCTAGGTTGAAGCTTCTGTCACTCTTACCCTCCAATACATAGTCCTATCAACATACAACTAACCCTATGGTGTGATCCACGCGCGCAATCATATGATGGGCACCAAAGGACAGCAACATAACCACAAGCAAATTAAATCAATCATAGCAATTCATCAACCACCGATTGGACAATGAAAATCTACTCAGACATCATAGGATGGCAACACATCATTGGATAATAATATGAAGCATAAAGCGCCATGTTCAAGTAGAGGGTACAGCGGGTTGCGGGAGAGTGGACCGCTGTAGATAGAGGGGGGAAGGTGATGGAGATGTTGGTGAAGATGGTGGAGGTGTTGGTGAAGATCGCGGTGATGATGATGATGGCCACGGCGGCGTTCCGGCACCACCGGATGAGAGGGGGAGAGGGGCCCCCTTCTTCCTCTTCTTCCTTGACCTCCTCCCTAGATGGGAGAAGGGTTTCCCCTCTGGTTCTTGGCCTCCATGGCATGGGAGGGGCGAGAGCCCCTCCAAGATTGGATCTATCTCTCTGTTTCTCTCTGGTTCTGCATTCTCAGATTCTTCCCTTTCACCGTTTCTTATATTCCCGGAGATCCGTAACTCCGATTGGGCTGTTAACACGGTCTCTATCCGGATATTAGTTTTCTTGCGGCGAAAGAAGGGCTCGAACCGCCTTACGGGGTGGCCACGAGGGTCAGGGGCGCGCCTGACACCCTAGGGCGCGCCCCCCTACCTCGTGCCCCCCTCGGGCACCGTCTCGCGATGATTCCACTTCCCAAAATTCATAAATATTCCAAAATAAATCTCTGTCAGTTTTTATTCCGTTTGGACTCCGTTTGGTATGGGTTTTCTGCGAAACAAAAAACATGCAACAAACAGGAACTAGCACTGGGCACTGGATCAATTTGTTAGCAAAAATAGTACAAAAAGTTGCCAAAAAGTATATGAAAGTTGAATAATATTGGCATGGAACAATCAAAAATTATAGATACGACGGAGACGTATCAGCATCCCCAAGCTTAATTCCTACTCCTCCTCGAGTAGGTAAATGATAAAAAAGATAATTTTTGATGTGGAATGCTACCTAGCATAATCTTGATCATATGTCTAATCATGGCATGAATATTAAGACACGAGTGATTCAAAGCAATAGTCTATCCTTTGACATTAAGAAAATAATACTTCAAGCATACTAATAAAGCAATCATGTATTTTCAAAATAACATGGCCAAAGAAAGTTATCCCTACAAAATCATATAGTCTGGCTATGCTCCATTTTCACGACACAAAATATTCAAATCATGCACAACCCCAATGACAAGCCAAGCAATTGTTTCATATTTTTGACATTCTTAAACTTTTTCAACTTTCACGCAATACATGAGCGTGAGCCATGGACATAGCACTATAGGTGGAATAGAATATGATGGTGGAGGAGACAAAAAGGAGAAGATAGTCTCACATCGACTAGGCGTATCAACGGGCTATGGAGATGCCCATCAATAGATATCAATGTGAGTGAGTAGGGATTGCCATGCAACGGATGCACTAGAGCTATAAGTGTATGAAAGCTCTAACTGAAACTAAGTGGGTGTGCATCCAACTTGCTTGCTCATGAAGACCTCGGGCATTTGAGGAAGCCCATCATCGGAATATACATGCCAAGTTCTATAATGAAAATTCCCACTAGTATATGAAAGTGATAACTCAAGGGACTCTCTATATGAAGAACATGGTGCTACTTTGAAGCACAAGTGTAGAAAAAGGATAGTAGCACTGCCCCTTCTCTCTTTTTCTCTCATTTTTTGTTTTCTTTTTTTTCTCTTTTTTTGGGCCTTCTCTTTTTTGGCCTTTCTCTCTTTTTTTTTTTATTTTTTCGTCCGGAGTCTCATCCCGACTTATGGGGGAATCATAGTCTCCATCATCCTTTCCTTACTGGGGCAATGCTCTAATAATGATGATCATCACACTTTTATTTACTTACAACTCAATATTACAACTCAATGTCTAGAACAAAGTATGACTCTATATGGATGCCTCCGGCGGTGTACCGGGTTGTGCAATGATCTAGCGTAGCAATGACATCAAAAAACGGACAAGCCATGAAAACATCATGCCAGCTATCTTACGATCATGCAAAGCAATATGACAATGAATGCTCAAGTCATGTATATGATGATGGAAGTTGCATGGCAATATATCTCGGAATGGTTATGGAAATGCCATGATAGGTAGGTATGGTGGCTGTTTTGAGGAAGGTATATGGTGGGTTTATGGTACCGGCGAAAGTTGCGCGGTACTAGAGAGGCTAGAAATGGTGGAAGGGTGAGAGTGCGTATAATCCATGGACTCAACATTAGTCATAAAGAACTCACATACTTATTGCAAAAATCTATTAGTCATCGAAACAAAGTACTACACGCATGCTCCTAGGGGGATAGATTGGTAGGAAAAGACCATCGCTTGTCCCCGACCGCCACTCATAAGGAAGACAATCAATAAATAAATCATGCTCCGACTTCATCACATAATGGTTCACCATACGTGCATGCTTCGGGAATCACAAACTTCAACACAAGTATTTCTACAATACACAACTACTCACTAGCATGTCTCTAATATCACCATCTTTATATCGCAAAACTATTGCAAGGAATCAAACATATCATATTCAGTGATCTACAAGTTTTATGTAGGATTTTATGACTAACCATGTGAATGACCAATTCCTATCATCTCTCTAAATAGATATAAGTGAAGCAAGAGAGTTTAATTCTTTCTACAAAAGATATGCCCGTGCTCTAACAAATATAAGTGAAGCAAAAGAGCATTCTACAAATGGCGGTTTTCTATGTAAAGAGAAACAGGCAATCCAAACTTCAAATGGTATAAGCGAAGCACATGAAGCATTCTATAAAGCCATACTCAAAAGATATAAGTGAAGTGCAATGAGCATTCTATAAATCAACCAAGTACTATCTCATACCAGCATGGTGCATAAAAATAAAATTAAAACCCTAAATGCAAAAGACGCTCCAAGACTTGCACATATCGCATGAACGAAACGAATCCGAAAACATACCGATATTTGTTGAAGAAAGAGGGGATGCCTTCCCAACATCCCCAAGCATAGACGCTTGAGTCTCCTTGAATATTTACTTGGGGTGCCTTGGGAATCCCCAAGCTTGAGCTCTTGCCTCTCTTCCTTCTTCTCACATCGAGACCTTCTCAATCATGGAACACTTCATCCACACAAAACTTCAACAGAAAACTCGGTAAGATCCGTTAGTATAATAAAGCAAATCACTACTCTACGTACTGTTGCAAAAACAATTCATATTTTGTTTTTGCATTGTGTCTACTGTAATATAACTTTTTCATGGCTTAATCCACTGATATAAATTGATAGTTTCATCAAAACAAGCAAACTATGCATCAAAAACAGAATCTGTCTAAAACAGAACAGTCTGTAATAATCTGAACATTCACCATACTTATGATACTTGAAAAATTCTACCAAAATTGGGAAAAATAGAAAATTTGTATAGGAAGACAGTGCAAAAAGAATCAGAACCATTTGCCATTCCAGCTAAAAATGTAAAATCGCGCACTACAGCCAAAGTTTCTGTCCTGCACCGTACAAACCATCAAGCAAATGTAAACATCCTAAAGGCAAACCTTGGCACATTATTTTTATAATAAAATGGAATTGTACAAGGGGATAATTATTTTTGTTGAAAAGTTTCTGTAATCAAGATTCACAAAGTTGCCGTGAGCATGAACAAAGTTCAAGGAGCTCTCCCACTTCAACGGTGCTTGTCTTTCTCACTTTCGCCTTTCTTTTTGAAAAAGTTTTGGGTTCCCCTCTTTATTTTTGTTGTTTTTAAACTATATGAAAGCACTCAACAGAAATAAATTACTCTCTAAAACTTCCTGGTTTTCTCCCTAGCAACGCTTTCTTTAAAGCCATTAAGCTAGGCATATAGTGCTCAAGTAATGGATCCACCCGGATCCCAAGGTATATCAAAGCCAATTTTAATTAGCAATGATTTGAAATTTAGTAGTGAGCACAAAGTAACATATATCAAGCAATGACGAAGTCTAACTCTCTTCCTATGCATCGGCATGTCATAAAAGAACAATTCATGCACACATAGTAAAGGCCAATGCATAGTATAAACAGTTTCTTGCAATTTTATCATATTGGAAACATAGAGAGGTGGAGATATAGTTCCTTTCTCATAATAATTGCAAGTTGGAGCATCAAGCGCATTCATATTATATCTATCAAAATCATCATGTGCAACGATAAAAGGCAACCCATCAATGTAATCCTTAATAAGTGCAAACTTCTCCGATATAGTGTAGTTTGGAGAATTCAAAAAGATAATAGGACTATCATGCGTGGTTGCAATAGCAACAATTTCATGTTTAACATAAGGAACTATAGCAAGTTCATCTCCATAAGCATAATTCATATTGGCATCTTGGCCACAAGCATAGCAAGAATCATCAAAAAGGGATATTTCAAAAGAATCGACGGGATCATAGCAATTATCATAGCATTCATCCTTCAGTAAGCACGAAGGGAAATTAAACAATGTATGAGTTGAAGAGTTACTCCCATTAGAAGGTGGGCATGGTTGATCAATCTGCTCTTCCTCCTTTTGTTCTTCGCTCTCTTCCTCATCTTTTTCATCCAATGAGCACACAGTTTCATCAATTTCTTCTTCCATAGACTCCTGCAAAATATTAGTCTCTTCTTGGACAGCGGAGTATTCATCAATATATTGTTTAACATAGGTATTAGAAGCATAATTATCATAGCAATATTTAAGTATAGCAAATTTTTCAGATTTGTGAAAAGTAGCATCATACTTTTCAATCAAAGAAGCAATTTCATAAGCACCCTCAGAAGCAACAAATTCTTCAATTTGTTGAACATCATAGTAATTGTAAACACCCTTAGCATACGAAGATACGATTCCATTGTCACTAAACTCACATTGATAGGGAAGGTGTTTCTTAGGGTTTTCAGAACAACAAGTAAAATCATATATTTCACATAAATTCCAAGCATAGCATTGCAAACGTTGAATTTGACCCCATAATAGTTTCCCTTTTTCAGATATACGGTGTCGCACATAACAAGCATGCTCATCTAACGATTTGCCCTCAACTAAGCTAGTTGGGGTTTCAGCACGAGCACATAGGGATCGAAGATGATCCAAGTAATAAGCTTCAGCAGTGTGATAGATTTTGATTGGTTCTTTAACCATTGGTTCAGTAGGTACAACTAATTTTTTTGGTATTTTGCGTTTCCTACACATAACTAAAGATAGAAAACAACTAAGAACAGCAAATAAAAATTACTTAGTGATAAAGCAAACAAGCACACACGAGAATATTCACCCCACGCTATTGCTCCCCGGCAACGGCGCCAGAAAAAGGTCTTGATAACCCACAAGTATAGGGGATCACAACAGTTTTCGATAAGTAAAAGTGTCGAACCCAACGAGGAGCTAAAGGTAGAACAAATATTCCCTCAAGTTCTATCGACCACCGATACAACTCTACGCACGCTTGACGTTCGCTTTACCTAGAAAAAGTATGAAACTTGAAGTACTTTGTAGGTGTGGTTGGATAGGTTTGCAAGATAATAAAGAGCAAGTAAATAAAAGGTAGGGGCTGTTGTAAGTAAAGAAGCACTAAAGCAAATATAGCGAGTGTGGAAAAGTGGTGGTAGGAGTTGCGAAATTGTCCCTTAAGCAATTGGCTACTTTACTAGACCGATAGCAAGTATTATGTGGGAGAGGCCACTACTAGCATGTCATCCCTGACTTGGAATTCTATGCACTTATGATTGGAACTATTAGCAAGCATCCGCAACTACTAATGTTCATTAAGGTAAAACCCAACCATAGCATTAAGATATATTGGCCCCCCTTCAATCCCGTATGCATCAATTTCTATGCTAGGTTGAAGCTTCTGTCACTCTTGCCCTCCAATATATAGTCCTATCAACATACAACTAACCCTATGGTGTGATCCATGCGCGCAATCATATGATGGGCACCAAAGGACAGCAACATAACCACAAGCAAATTAAATAAATCATAGCAATTCATCAACCACCGATAGGACAACGAAAATCTACTCAGACATCATAGGATGCCAACACATCATTGGATAATAATATGAAGCATAAAGCACCATGTTCAAGTAGAGGGTACAGCGGGTTGCGGGAGAGTGGACTGTTGTAGATAGAGGGGGGAAGGTGATGGAGATGTTGGTGAAGATGGCGGAGGTGTTGTCGAAGATCGCAGTGATGATGATGATGGCCACGGCGGCGTTCCTGCGCCACCGGGGGAGAGGGGGAGAGGGGACCCATTCTTCCTCTTCTTCCTTGACCTCCTCCCTAGATGGGAGAAGGGTTTCCCCTCTGGTCCTTGGCCTCCATGGCATGGGAGGGGCGAGAGCCCCTCCGAGATTGGATCTATCTCTTTGTTTCTCTATGGTTCTGCATTCTCAGATTCTTCCCTTTCACCGTTTCTTATATTCCCGGAGATCCATAACTCTGATTGGGCTGAAATTTAACACGATCTCTATCCGGATATTAGTTTTCTTGCGGCGAAAGAAGGGCTCCAACCGCCTCGTGCTGAAATAAATCTCCGATTGGGCTGAAATTTTAACACGATCTCTATCCTGACACCCTGGGGCGCGCCCCCCTACCTCGTGCCCCCCTCGGGCACCGTTTCGCGATGATTCCACTTCCCAAAATTCATAAATATTCCAAAATAAATCTCCGTCAGTTTTTATTCCGTTTGGTATGGGTTTACTGCGAAACAAAAAACATGCAACAAACAGGAACTGGCACTAGGCACTGGATCAATATGTTAGTCCCAAAAATATTATAAAAAGTTGCCAAAAAGTATATGAAAGTTGAATAATATTGGCATGGAACAATCAAAAATTATAGATACGATGGAGACGTATCACCTCTCGATTTGGAACTGTTGTCGCACGCTCTTCCTCCCTCCATTTGCCTTCACCCTTCCTTCTGCCATTGTTCGGTCATCTTCTCCATGGAGGGAACAGGCCAGAAACGACCCCATTATTCTTGCCCCAATCTAAAAGATGACGTAGTGGAGGAACTCATTGATCAGTGAGACGTGATCACCTTTGCTAGCATGGCAGGTTCATTCAAAACCATTCTCGAGTCAACTAATAACATCATTACAAGCAACCCAAGGGTCCAGGAGCGGTTTGATCTCCCCTATCTTCTTCGCCGTGACCCTAGTGACTGGCGCGGGGACAAGGGAAGCCTCACCTTGTGCAAGTTGATGCTGCTTGATAATGATACGCGTGATGTTAAGATGCCATCGCTTGAGGGCAAGGCTTGGGTAGGCGCAAATGAAGATTGGGTTGTTTATATTGGGTACAACTACGAGTGGGAACTTGTGAATGTGTACACTCGTCAACGGGTTCCACTTCCAAAAATCTCAAGCTACCCAGAGGTTGAGCACACAGATGATCTACGTGAGTTCAAGTACGATCATCGTAACCATCATCTACGGAAGATAGCAATTTGTCGAGTTCCCAACCTCTCTTGGGATTACACGAACTATGAAGTTGTTGCTATCTTCGACAAGCTTGTTGCCTTCCTTACTTCCACGCCCCGATGGATATTGCTCAAAAATCAATTTCTGTACACGGATGAGTACTGTGATGCAATTCAATACGAGGCTCTTGTGTTTGCTTCCACCACTCGTGGCACTATTTTTGCATGGAATCATCATGCTTTCGGTACGTTTGTCTTCAACAGTAATTATAATTGTTTCATCCACATGCATGCGGGTTAGCTAGTTTCCCTTTACTAATTAAATAACCTTCTTGTGTTTCCAAGGTCTTGTGAACATTCCACCACCTATACTTGAAAAAAAAAATATAACCAAGGGGAAGATGATGATGATGATGCTGATGATCACGAGCATGAGGACGAGCAGGACCCATATACTTAGTGGTGCCTGGTAACTTATTCTGATGGTTCACCTCTTCTTGTCTGTATACAAGGCACTGCTGATGTTACTAAGGAAGCAGGTGTTGTCTAGCATGGTCGCACTCTTCGGACCTATTCCAACATCCGTTGCAGGGTATTCAGGATGGATACTAGTTTACTAGCGCCAACACCTTCTCCCTGGTTCAGTATTGAAAGTCTTGGACAAAACTATCCAATGATGGTGGAAGGCGATTCAGCTGCTGTTGACACAATGTTACTACCATTTATGAGAAGCGATTGTATCTATACCTCGGACATTGCTATGCTTCCCTACCGTCCCAATATGGGTCTTGACATAGGCCGCTTCAGCCTGGATGATCGGTCCTGCATTGGTTTTGAGATTGACAGTAGCTGGCCCTTCCCAGAGAATCACTCTGGTTCAAAGCAAGCATTTCCAAAATCGACGAGTGGTTGAGCCGAAGTTCATTTCATTGCTTTGTTATTTGTCGTGTGAGAAAAACTTTACTTTACTAGAATGTTTTGTTGGAAATGATCTATAATCCAATGTGTATCCTCGTTGTCGTTGTGGGTTGATGACTTGTTGTATGTAATCAATGGTACATTTGCATATGCGTTGAAAGTGCAACTATCCCTGGGTGTTTTTGGTAATTCCTAACAACATATAGCTCATTGAGCTAATGTTATTTTAAGATAAATATTTCAGGAAAGCTCAGTGATTGGCATGGCATGGATTAGAAAGTGGACCCCTCAAAATGCTAAGGACAAAAGATTGGCTCAAGCTCAAAGCACAAGACTCTACATTTTACTTTTAGTGATCCAAGATCACATTGAGTCCATAGGAAAAGCCAATACTATTAAAAGGGGGTGAGGTGTTGCTTAATGAGTCACTTGCTCAAAATGCTTAGTGATATGCTCCAAAAACCCTCAACTACTTTCTCATATCCACATATGTCCCAAACCAAAAGTCAAACTCGGCCTCACTGAAATCTTCTATCCGGCGCCACCGAGTTCACTTGACATAGCCACTGCCACAAACCCTAGTCACTTCGGTCCCACCGATAGGGATCTCGATCTCACCGAGATGGGATTGCAACCTCTGTGTTTCCCTTCGTAACGTTTCGGTCCAACCGAGATGAGCGATCGGTCCCACCGAGATTGCAATGCAAACTATTTGTTTCCCCTTCATAACATTTTGGTCTAACCGAGATGAGTGAATCGGTCCCACCGAGTTTGCCTGACAACTCTCTATTTGTCTATTACCAAAATTGGTCCCACCGAGTTTGTGTAATCGGTCTCACCGAGATTACGTTATGCCCTAACCCTAATGGAATTGGTCCCACCGAGTTGACATGTCGGACCCACCAAAAATCCTAACGTTCACATTTTGAACTGAATCGGTTTGGCCAAGTTTTATAATTAGGTCCCACCGAGTTTGGTGATTTGTCTGTAATGGTTAGATTTTGTGTGGAGGCTATATATACCCCTCCACCCACTCTTCATTCGAGGAGAGAGCTACCAGAACATGCCTATACTTCCAACATACATTTTTTGAGAGAGAACCACCTACACTTGTGCTGAGGTTGAGATATTCCATTCCAACCACATAAATCTTGATCTCTAGCCTTCCCCAAGTTGCTTTCCAATCTTTCTACCAAATCCAATCCTATGAGAGAGAGTTGAGTGTTGGGGAGACTATCATTTGAAGCACAAGAGCAAGGAGTTCACCATCAACACACCATCTATTACCTTTTGGAAAGTGGTGTCTCCTAGATTTGTTAGGTGTCACTTGGGAGCCCCTGTCAAGATTGTGGAGTTGGACCAAGGAGTTTGTACGGGCAAGGAGATCGCCTACTTCATGAAGATCTACCCTAGTGAAGCAAGTCCTTCGTGGGCGATGTCCATGGTGGGATAGACAAGGTTGCTTCTTCATGGACCCTTCATGGGTGGAGCCCTCCGTGGACTCATGCAACCGTTACCCTTTGTTGGTTGAAGTCTCCATCAACGTGGATGTACGATAGCACCACCTATCGGAACCATGCCAAAAATCTCCGTGTATACATTGTGTTTGCTCCCTCCAAACTCCTCCCCCTTTACCTTCATATGCAATTGTTTTACATTCCGCTGCTATACTCTTAGAATTGCATGTGTAGGTTGATTACTTAAATTGTGCTAAGTTGCTAAAATCTGCCAAGACTTAAAATTGGGAAAAGGCTAGATTTTTATTTGGTCAAGTAGTCTAATCACCTCCCCCCCCCCTCTAGACATACTTTCGATCCTACAAGTGGTATCAGAGCTTTGGTCTCCATTTGCTTTGATTTGCATAGCTTTTGGTAATCATAGCATTGGTTTCACAACCTAGGAGAGTATGGCGTCTAGTGAGGGAAATTACCACCGTAGAGGTCCTTACATTGATGGTACTAATTTTGCTAGTTTCAAGCATAAGATGAAAATGCATATTCTTGGACATTAACCCCGCCGTTTGGGCTATTGTGTGTATTGGCTTGCAAGGTGAATTCTTTGATGGGAGAGAACCGAACTGTGAAGCTACCGCGGAAGAGTTGAAGATGCTGCAATACAATGCTCAAGCTTGTGATATTCTCTTCAACGGATTGTGCCCCGAAGAATTCAACAAAATCAGCCGTCTTGGGAATGCAAAGGAAATTTGGCATACTTTGATGATATGCGCGAATGTACCGACTCCGTCAAGGAATCCAAATTGGATGTGCTTCAAATTCAACTTGACAAGTTCAAGATGAAGGATGGTGAAGGTGTCGCTGAAATGTACTCTAGGCTTGATCTCATCACAAATGAGATTGCCGGCTTAGGAAGTGAAGAGATGACCGATAGATTCATCATCAAGAAGATCCTAAGAGCCTTGGATGGAAAATATGATACCGTGTGCACATTAATCCAAATGATGCCCAATTACAAAGATCACAAGCCAACGGAAGTCATTGGAAGAATTGTCACTACTAGGAAAAGGCCTACTAGTGGCGCACCAGTTTTGCCTACTAATGGCGCACTACTGGTGCGCCACTAGTACCACGCCTCTAGTATTTTTTACTAATGGCGCACCACTAGTGCGCATTAGTATCTGGTATACTAATGGCGCACCACGTCGTGCGCCATTAGTATAGACCACCATGTGCCATTAGTATGCCTCCCAGGGGGGCCATATTTACCCACGTGCTTTGGCATACTAATGGCGCACTGTGGGGTGATGCGCCATTAGTATCCTTTGGCATACTAATGGCGCACTGTGTAGTGATGCACCATTAGTATCCTTTGTCATACTAATGGCGCACTTTGAGGTGATGCGCCATTAGTATGAATATTAGGTTTTATTTTTTTTTACTTTTCTGATTTTTGCACAGGTTACAAAATATATTATTGGACAGAATATAGATAGCAACACACAGCAACAGCAGATTCATCGAATACAATAGAAGATTAGTCTCTGAATACAATTCATCATATTAGTCTCTGAATTCAAAAGACCGAACAAAGATAAAACATTACAAGTCTCGAGACCGCGAGTAGCGAGTTTGTCTTTACATTACAAGTCGATATCGATCATCTAAACTACCATCACATAGAAGAAAGCTGCGGTCATCACGATGAAACTGGTCTTCATCCAGTTCCTCCAACGCTCCCTCCTCTCTCCCGCTAGATAACGGGCATATCTAGATTTCGCCTCCACCCTAGTGGTATACCCTTTGTAACTGTTACCGCTGAAACGGTGAACCTATCTCCGACACTCCTCCCAGTCGTCGTAGACTCCAGGAACCTTACCCTTGTACACGACATACGACGGCATCTCTATGCACAAGCCAAACAACAGACAATAAATAAGAAATATATAAGTATGCAACAAAAGGATCAAAAGAGAAAAGCAAGACATTGATAGCACGATTCATGGTCCTACTAATAAATAGCATCGATTACATCTAAGTTGAACGACTGTCCAAACCAAAGAGACATACAATTCATTGAAGTTTAATTACAACATGAGCCAATCAATGTTTCAGAACTACACATAGCATCACTACTTTCGACTCGACTCATGGGACCGGAGCATGGATGAAGCTGTCGTCTATCGTGATGGTCATGAAATCGCGGGCGTTGTCAGCCTGCATTTGTAGCGTTGTGTCTATCTCACTGTTGGACGGTTGATATCTGAGGTAGAACTGCCCCGAGGTATGAAGGACATCTTGATGGATGATTTCCGCTAACTTCGACTGGATGCAAAAGAATTCTTGTCTGATGTCCGCATCCTGGATTGCCGACAAGCTCGCGGCCCAATCCTTGAGATTATCTGGTACCAGAAGGTGATGATGGTCCCGTATGATCGCCCGCATGTGATGGAGGCCGTAGTAGGCATCCTTCTGGCCGCCAGGTGGCTGCTTGACGCAGCAGAACTTAGTATTGCGGGCGAACACGTGCCTGCCGTACCTACGAACTGGCCTGGTGAAGGTGCCTCCAGATTTGGCGTAGCCGGGGAGAACATCATCAAGAACTTTCTTGATATTTGTGTAGTCTATCTTGGAGTCACGGTTCGGGTCGAAATATGTGGCCATGGAATATTTCGGGCTTAAGAGGATGAGTGTGCAATGTGTGTCACTACAGAGAACACGGAATGTTAGAAAAAAGAAAGAATGATCGAAATCTAAGAAATCATTTGTTTCGGGGCGGTTAAGGGATGACCTACTCGGGAAAGTAAGACACGAGGAAGTTATCCTTATCTGGGTTTGCCAGAATGATGCCTTCGAGGTGTGAACTCGCGACTTGGCGGTCCCCAGCGCTGCCCAAGAGCTTGGCACGCATGTAGAAGGGGTCGACTATCACGATGTCCGGGGTCTTGTCTCTAATGATCCGCATCTCCATACTCAGCGAAAACAGCCGAACGAAGGTGTAGTGCAGCAGATGAAGGTTAACCATAGCAAAGATGTCATCAAACCGCAGGACAATCATACCCCCGATGGCGCCATCCACAAAGCCCTTGCCCTCTGGCACCTTGGCCATGAAAACCGGGTATGCCACATCATTCTCTCCGAGACACCGCTTCTCCAAAGAAAGAACACTGTCATGCAGACTCCGCATAACACCGGTTGCAGCATTGAGCATATTTGTCAGTAGCATCGCCCTACCTGCCACATGCACCCTCCTCGAGATATCCTTAGGTGAAGGTGGCCCGTCCTGAGCACGGATCGTACTCGATGCCGGCTGGCTCGCACCGGCGCCCTTTTTAGCCTTTCGTTTCCGTCCCTTCTTCTTGATCTGTTGTAATGGGACCGAGTTCTGCTCACAGACCACCTTCTTGAGCATGTTGGGGCTGATAATATTTGGCACCTCAGCTATCTGAGGCTCGGTGAAGGCGACAGCTGGAGGCGTCTCCTAAGAACTGAACTCCTGACGACGCCTGTTGCAATTGGGTTTCTCCGCCGTACCAGCTAGATCGTGGTCGTCTTGGTTGGGTTCTTGAGAAGGAGGCCCGCAGAACTCATCACTGTACCCATGTTCGGCAAAGTACTTATCGACGTTGGTAAATGTACCATCGTCGTTGTTGTCGTCGTCCGGATCCTGTGCCATATGCATGTCCGGATCCTGTGCCATAGGGATGTCCGGCATGTCCGGTAGCGTTGCGGCGTTCTTGCCATGGCTTGGCGCCGGCACGACTGGCGATCTTGTCTGTGGGGTGGTGTCCCCCGCCCCCAAACGAATCTGGCTCTTCGGCCAAAGCAGGGGCCAGCTTACGCAGGCGCTGAGGGTCATCTCATCTTCTTCATCGGCCCCAGCAGGTCGAATCGGAGGTAACAGCTCGTCGCAGCCTGGCAGCACCCGAACCACTTCAACCCTATACACTGTGGGTGGCATCGGATTACCATGGAACACGGGGTTGCCTGGTTGAACGATTCTGCCCTTGGCGACATCGACCAACTCGCCCCCCACGAAGTGCAGGAGAGTGCAAGGAATGTCGGCGGCGCCCTGCGAAAACATGGAGGGCGTCAAGGATGCCCAGTCAAAGGCAAGGAGATGAAGTCATCGGCCGAGAGGCTTAGTTACCGTGATGCCGTCGAGCTCGGCTAATGTCGAGGCACCTCCAACGGCGGGCGTGCAACTGACGGAGGGGTCGCTTGCTGGTGAGGTGCCAGCCGGCGTACACCTGGGTGCATTAAGCTCCAATGCCCGTGCCGGTGCCGGAGACACGAATACCGCCTCCGCCGGAGACACCAATGGCGCCGCCGGAGACACCAATGGCATCGCCTGCACGTTGTGTGAGTTGCTGGCCATGAAGCTGGGAACCGGGGGAGGCCCCTGTTGGCCGCCCGCAATCCACGTCGTCAGCCGATGAATCAACGTAGGCACCATGGCGTTGAGCGTCGTTCCCAGTTGTTGTTGCACTTGCTCTTGGAAAATCTCCGGAATCCGCGCCACTTGTGCCTTGAGTACTTCAACCTCGCGCGACTGGCTTTCCGAGCTGGTCTTTTTCTCCTTTCGCCCACCAGCGGTATAGTATGACGACCATTTTGTGGACAAGCCTTTGCCGGCCACACGACCAGCTAACATCGGCTTACTAAGCTTATCCTTGTTTTTCATTACGTTCAACGCCCTATTTAAAGGGGTGTCAAAAGGGGAGCTCTAAGACGACCCCGCGCTAATGCTTTCATTGTCCTGTGGAAGGAACGTGAACCATTTAGAAATATTGGGGATTAATTAGAATGCAACCATATGGAGCTAATTACGCGGGGGTGTATTCCTTACCAGAACAAGCTCAAGCGCCTTGGTCTTCGGATCCGTGGTAAGCTCCTTTGTTACCGGGTCCTCCTTGTACCGGGCCCTAAGAAAGTTCCTGGTCTGCTTGTCACGGTATTTCTCGAAGTGGGGCGGTAGGCCTTCTCGGCACGTTTCGCGTCCTCCTTGTCCCATATAGGCTCCACCACTCTGTAACCGCTGGGACCGAGTTGGTGGACCCCTAAGTTCAACTTCCGCATTTCTTTCCCCCACTGACTTGATTCGGAGGTTGCGCTGCTCTCGCACTTGATCTTGAACTCCTTGTAGTCATCTTTGCTCATCAAAGGATATTTCGCCTTGATCTTCTCATAACTATCACCTTTTTCAATCATTGCCTTCACCATGCTTTTCCAAGTAGACAGGGTCGTGCTCATTGTCGTGAGGGCGGCACCGTTCACTTTATTCCCTGAGAGGCGTGTGTTTGCAAACTCAGCGGGGAACTTGTATCGTTCGTGCAGCTTCGTGAAGAGGAGGCTGCGCAAATTCCCTCGGTCCTTATGCCTTAGGTTCTCGGTGTTGATCGAGATGGTGCTCTGGAGAATGCACCCGAGCTGAACCGAGTACCCCTTGACTACGTGTTTGGGCACCGTCGGATGCCCGTCGGAGTTCACTTCGGTAAATTCCTCCCTGACGGTGCCGAGCACGCTCGGGCACCGGTCCTTCCGTTGCCTCTTCGGTTGGCTGCCATCTGTGCGTGCGCCGCCATCATCAGTGGTGGCATCCGTGGTGCCATCATCAGTGGTGTCATCCCCGACGCCACTAGGGGTTGTGTAGTCAGGATCAGTGTCTTCCGCGGCATCCTCATAGCGGTGAGGTTCTTCCTCCAACTCCTGGGACAGCTCCCAGAATTGCTTGCCGCCCGAACTGCCGGCCTCATCATTGTGGGCCATGTTTCACTCTAAATAGGAAAACAATTTGGTCAAAAAGTTGGTTATTGTCAAGGAACAAGATCATGGTCTCATCATTTAGGGTTTTTCGACACCGAGGCATCCTAAAAGCTAAGCTTTTATCATTTAGGGTTTGTTGACACCGAGGCACCCTAAAAGCCTAAGTGTACACCATTTAGGTTCTCATCGACACCGAGGCACCGTATAGAAGCCGAGTTAGGTTTTCATCATTTAGGGTTTATCGATGCCGAGGCACCCTAGGTTGGGCCTAATCACTTGGCACTAATCACTTGGCTCTATTGCCACCTATGTTGGGTTTATCATCTAGGGTTTATCGATGCTAAGGAGAATTCTAAGTTGGGCCTAATCACTTGGCTCTATTGCCACCTATGGTTTAATGCAGCAAGAATGGCGAGGCAGTTGATCCTACTTAACTAAGTACTAAGATACCCCGGCCCATGCATTAGTCGCAAGTACCCCATATGTCCTATTTTTAGCAAAGTCATGCTAAAATTCACGGAAAATTTCAGCATGACCTTTGCTGAAAATAGGACATATGGAGTACCCGAATTTGCCAAAACGGAAGTTAATCGACATTCCGGCAAACTCAAGGGCCTCTTGGAGTACCTGTATATTCATCACGACACAATGGTCGGAGACAAAACCTAGCAACTTTACAAGTCTTTCACAGATTTGTTTGCAAGTTCTGATATGTAATAAAGATGGGCCTCAAAGATGAGCCTCCAATGCTGATTTGTTTGCCTCAAGACAAGATGAACCTCCAATGCAACAAGTAATAAAATGTTTGCAAGTTCTGATATGTTTGCAAGATGAACCTCCAATGCAATAGTCTTAGACATTAGGACACTACAATGATCTACAACCTTATGTAAAGTGCCAACTCCACAGATTTCTTTTTCACAGCTTTTATATTATTTCTAGAAGCAACACAACAGGGTTCAACACCAGAATCTTGAGTCTAATTAAACCCTAAAATAAACATTTCTCTTTCCCCTCCCCCCTCCTATCCCTCTGTCTCTCTTTCCCAGCTCCAACCCCAAACACAAATTAAGTTAGCCATGGTTTAAACACCAGCTCATTCATTCTCACCTCTGGTCCAGGTGCTCTTCTCCTCCTCGTGCCTCTATCCTCTCCCTCAGCCCAGGAACACCTGCACATTCATAGCAAAAAGCAATAGCTTGTTCAGACACTTCTTTTTTACTGTGTTATTCCAGCTAGGAAAAAAACTTTGCTTCAAAAGCAAATAAGAGCAGGAGTGCAAGCATCTAATGCTTGCTGCTCTTCTTCTTGCCACTTGCAGTTCTGCAACTTGCCTCCTGATCCTCCTAATGCACCATCACAAAATTAAGTTCGGGTTAACCCAATGGTTCCAGATTATTTAATGTGTGTGGCCCAATTGATCTAGGGTTTACTCAATGGAGAATAGTACCAGTATAGAAGTAAACAAAATCACGAGAGCTTGCGCCTGAATATACCGACACCCAACCATGGCTAACTTAATGAGCTCCAATTCCCATTATTATACACTACTAGCTAAGGAGAGGAGGAAGAGAGGAGAAGAGAGGCAGAGGGAGGAGGGTTACCTGACCACGATGAGATGGTGGCCGGAGCAGAGACGACGGAGGGCGGAGACGGCGAGCTTGGGGGAGGCGGGGATAGATGGCGGGGAGGTCGCGGGCCTCCTCTCCTGGTGGACGTGGGGCGGCTCCGAGGCTCCAAGTCTCCGGCGGCTCTGAGGCTCCAAATCTCCGGTGGGTTTCTAGGGTTTCGAGGGAGGCGAGGGAGGCAGGGCTCGGGGGGGAGGCGGCGCTCGAGGGGGAGGAAGGGGAGAGGGAGGCGGCGGGGGCGCGTGGGTGGCTGCGGCAGTGGGTCGGGGCAGCAGCGGCAGCGGCATGGTGGAGGGAGGGACGAGGGAGGGAGCGGCGCGGTGGAGGGAGATGGACGAAGTGTCTGGCGAGAGGGAGGGATGAGGGAGGGGCGAAGTGTATGGATGGGGGAAGATTACTAATGGCGCACCCCCTGGTGGTGCGCCATTAGAATGTTTTTTTTCATAGCAATGGCGCACCAGCGGGACCGTGCGCCATAAGTATTTTTTTAAATAGCAATGGCGCACCAGCCAGCCGTGCGCCATAAGTATTCTTTTTTTAGACAGCAATGGCGCACCATCCAGCCGTGCGCCATAAGTAAGATTTTTATTATTATTATTTTGTTGCATCTAATATTTTTTAGAAAATGAATATGAATATGAAACAATAATAAATTTTTATAAAAACAGTAATATTTTTTAAAAAAATATCATTAGATTTGTTATTTGAAAATATTTATGAATATAAAAAATATCATCAAATTTGTTATTTGAAAATATAATCAAATTTTTTTTGAAAATATAATCAAATTTGGTTTTTTTTGGATTTTTAGTTGCATTCATTTGTGACGGTGGAGCGGGGGAGGGTGCGGGGGTCGTCGGCGGTGGTGGAGCGGGGGAGGGTGCGGGGGGTGCTCGGCGGCGAGGGGGATCTGGCAAGGGGGGTCTGGCGAGGGGGGATATCGATCGAGATGGAGGGGAATCAAAATCGAATGTCCTAACGAATATTCAATATTTTTCATGAATTCAAAAAGTGCCCATGAAATTTAAAAATATTCATGATAGTTCAAAAAGTGCCCATGAAATACAATCGAGAAATAAAGACTAAAATTTAAATACAATCGATCTTAGCTAGCTAGCTATCTGTTCACAATCTTCTTGCCCTTCTTTTTCGCAAATGGAGTTCTTCTATGGAACGGACGTCCTTTAGGTAGGGTGGTCCTGCTTCTTCTTGTGGTGTATGCTGCTACTTCATTGTCATCGTCATGTTCGATCTTCGGGTCGCCGTACTTGTAGAAGTCTTGCTCATTGACTACTCCATCCATTCCGATGATCTTCCTTTTTCCTCTCCTCACGACAACACGACTGGGCTTTGACGGGTCGGTAATGAAGAAGCATTGGTCCACTTGGGAAGCCAGTACCCATGGCTCATTTTTCGCGGTGACTCTTGCGCCCACGGTCTTGGATTTGACTTCGGGTATAACCATGGTGGTGAAATACCGGTCTTCTTTTAGGACGCTCTTGGCCCATCTGACACGGAACATCGGGACCTTCTCTCCAGCGTAGCTCAGCTCCCAGATCTCCTCGATCCTTCCGTAGTATCTGTCCTTGTCGTTACCGGTGTAGGATTCCATCGTTACCCCGGAGTTCTGATAACCATCGCTCTTCATGTCCTTGTCCTCGGTGTAGAATGTGTAGCCGTTTATATCGTACGCCTCATAGGTCATCAGGTTGTGCTCGGCGCCCTGTGCCAAGGCGAATATGAGTTGTTCTTCCGCGGAAGAATCCTCATGTAAAGGGTACGACAGAAGCTGATACATATTTGATTTTTCAAACAATTTATATGCACCTAGAGCATGTACATGTAGTTCAAATTTGAATTATGCACATAAATGCATTGAAAACTCAGTTAATGCATAAAATATCCAAATGAACCCCGAAAAATCACAAAAATTGACACAACACTCCTCTTGTTCTACGTTGACACGAGAGAAAATTTGAAAGCAATAAGAGGCAATGGATATCATTTCGTCCCCAAAGGTGGGACATTCCCTATCGAAACCATAATGCTTGTTGTGAGAACCTTTGGTCTATGAGAAGCATATACCCAAACCTGCCCCAAATGGGACAATTTTTTTACCACGGCATGTTGATGCTGCTCCATGATAGCATGCCAAGATTCATGAATTTCAGACGATTTTTGGATTTAGTAGAATTTAAAAATCAGGCATCTCAATGTTTTTGTGGCAATGAACGGTGCCCCGGTGTTTGAAATCCATTCCCATTTCTTGCATGGGACCTAAGAATGCACCCAAGGACACATATTGATTTTTCAACCAATTTATATGCACTGGAGCATGTGCATGTAGTTCAAATTTCAATTATGCACATAAATGCATTGAAAACTCAGTTAATGCATAAAAATGTCCGAACGAACCCCGAAAAATCACAAAAATTGACACAACACTCCTGTTGTTCTATGTTGACATGAGAAAAAAATTGAAAGCAATAAGAGGCAATGGATATCATTTCATCCCCAAAGGTCGGACATTCCCTATCACAACCATCATGCTTGTTGTGAGAAGCTCTGGTCTGTGAGAAGCTTATACCCAAACCTGCCCCAAATGGGACATATTTTTTACCATGGCATGTTGATGCCACTCCATGATAGCATGCCAAGTTTCATGAATTTCAGACGAGTTTTGGATTTACTATGATTTAAAAACTAGGCATCATAACGTTTTGCCGTCAATCAACAGTGCCCTTGTGTTTGAAATTCATTCCCATCTCTTGGATGGGACCTAAACATGCACCCAACGATAGAGATTTGATTTTTCAACCAATTTATATGAACTGGAGCATGTGCATGTATTTCAAATTTGAATTCTGCACATAAATGCATTGAAAACTCAGTTAATGCATAAAAATGTCCAAACGAACCCCGAAAAATCACAAAAATTGACACAACACTCCTGTTGTTCTATGTTGACACGAGAAAAAATTTGAAAGCAATAAGAGGTAATGGATATCGTTTCGTCCCCAAAGGTGGGACGTTCCCTACTGAAACCATCATGCTTGTTGTGAGAAGCTCTGGTTTGTGAGAAGCATATACCCAAACCTGCCCCAAATGGGACAAAAAATTGCCACGGCATGATGATGCCGCTCCAGGATAGCATGCCAAGTTTCATGAATTTCAGACGGTTCAATATTGAAGTGTTCTTGAAGAGGACGAAGGACGGACGGTCAATCATCCACATGCACTGGCCTAAAGTTGCAAAGACCTTCAACATGAATGAAGGCTCAATATTCGCCTTCCGCTTCAGCAATTTTCCATATGAGATGCATATGTCTATATACTGTCGATGATGCTAATTTCGAAAGGTTCTACATGTTGCATGTGAAACTTGGTGCTGGTGCAGTTGTGTAATGGGGTAGGTGAGTGCTGAAGCTATATCATGTTGTACTCTTATGTATTTCAATTATGAAATTTTGCTTCCTTAATATGGAAATGAAATATATTATGTGCTTAATATGAATGTCATTTAGATTAATAAATGGATTATTAATAATAGGGAAATTAGCCTACTAATGGCGAATAGCCTACTAACTGGGTTTTGCTATGGCAAAAGGTTGTTGAAAAGATACCGTGGCCGATGACCTCATGCAATGCACACAGTTTCTAGGAATAAACCGTGTTGGATCAATGAACAATCACACACGACTTTCTCTTGAAAACTATTTGCGTTAGGCCACCTTGCGCAAACGTTTACCACATAAAAACTGTGTGTGATGGACAGCCTTTGCCACACAGATTCTTCTATGGACCGTGTGTCATACATTCAATAACACAAACGATTTAACGAGAAAAATTGTGTGTGATGTACCTGTGAATGGAAACGTTTTCCTTGGATCGACTGTGTGGGATGTACATACGAACATAAATGTTTAGCGTGGACTGACTGTGTGGGATGTACTTGCGACCGGAAACAATTTTGCCGTATAATTGTATTTTTAGCTCTACTGTACATATTTCCATATTTGAGCGCTCGCCGGTCGCACACGACCTCACTTTGCGGAGCGTGTGTGCCAGGAGGGCATATCACCGATGGTTTCTAGGCCATGTGGGAAGGACCCCCTATCACCCACACTCACTAGGCGATGATTCCGAATGTCGTCGCGGAAAGGGGTTAAAAACCATTTGTATAGGACCACGCGTACCTGTGATTCATGTTGTTAAATTATCATTCTTGGATGTTTTACAATCATTTTATAGCAACTTTATATCATTTTTTGGGACTAACCTATTAATCCAGTGCCCAGTGCCAGTTGTTGTTTTTTGCTTGTTTTTTACATCGGAGGAAATAAATATCAAACGGTGTGCAAACACCGTGAAACTTTTTGAAGATTTTTTATGGACCAGAACACCCAGGACGGGCCAAAGCAGCACTAGGGGGTGACTTGAGGGGGGGACAACCCACCAGGGCACGCCTGGGGGCCCAAGCGCGCCCAGGTGGGTTGTGCCCACCTCGGTGGCCTCCTTCACCCCCTCTTTACCCTATAAATTCCCAAAAATTCCAGAAACCCTCGGGGTTAACCTAGATCAGAAGTTCTATCGCCGCAAGGCTCTGTAGCCACCGAAAACCAATCTATACCCTTTCCGGCACCCTACCGGAGGGGGGAATCATCTCTGGTGGCCATCTTCATCATACCGGCGGCCACCACGATGAGGAAGGAGTAGTCCACCCTCGGGGCTGAGGGTTTTTACCAGTAGCTATGTGTTTAATCTCTCTCTCCCTCTCTTGTGTTCTTGAGATGTTACGATCTTAATGTATCGTGGGCTTTGTCAATATAGTCGAATCAAATGGTGTTTTCCCCTCTCTATCTTGTTGTGATGAATTGAGTTTTTTTGTTTGAGATTTTGTGGTTATCGGACTGAACACTTTTATGGATTTGAGAGTGCTTGATATATGTCTTGCATATGGATACTCGTGGTGACAATGGGGTATCATATTGATTCACTTGATATGTGTTTTGGCATTCAACTTGCGGATTCCCGCGGTGACATTGGGGTAGTCTATGCCTAGGGGTTGATGCACGTTCTCATCTTTTTTTCTCCGTTAGAAATCTTGGGGCACTCTATGAAGTTATTTGGTGTTATTTTAGTACGAACTCTTGGATAGATTGATCGGAAAGAATAGCTTCGAGGTGGTTTCGTACCCTACAAACGATTTCTTCGTATGTTCTCCGCTAGATAGGAACTTTGCAGTGATTCTTCGTTGCACGTTGAGGGGTGGTTTTGTGATCCAATTATATTAGCATTGTTGGGAGATTGCACTAACGAAAGTACGGACGCTAGGCCTCATTTTCAAGCATTGCAATACCGTTTTGGTGCCTGTTTACTATTTGCTACCTTGCTGTTTTTATTTATTCAGATTATAAAAATATATTTCTACCATCAATATTACACTTTTATCACCATCTCTTCGCCGAACTAGTGCACCTATACAATTTTCCATTGTATTGGGTGTGTTGGGGACACAAGAGATTTCTTATATTTGGTTGCAGGGTCGTTTGAAGAGACCATCTTCATCATATGCCTCCCACGGATTAATAAACCTTAGGTCATCCTCTTGAGGGAAAATTGCTACTGTCCTACAAAACTCTGTGCTTGGAGGCCCAACACGTGTCTACAAGAATAAAGTTGCGTAGTAGAAATCAAGCTCTTTTCTGACGCCATTGCCAGGGAGGTGAGTGCATGAAGGTATATCTTTAGATCTTGCAATCGAATCTTTTAGTTTCTTGTTTTATCACTAGTTTGGTTTATAAAAGAAAACTACAAAAAATGGAATTGAGATTGCATCATATTATTCATCTTTATAATGTTTTTTGTGAAAATGATGGAAAGGAAAATTGTGCTCAATTTTTAGAAGAATAATTCAATAGAATGTTTGGTATAAATGATGAGAATGATTACAATGTTGTTAGTATGAATTCTGTGAATATCCATGATGCTAATGATATGCAAAGCCATAGGCTTGTGGATGCTATGTTTGATGAAGATGATATTTTTCGTCCCCCAAGATTTGATGTGCAAATTTGGTATAATGATTGCATTCCTCCTATTTGTGATGATTATATTGATGAAAGTGGATTTGGAGAGGTCATGTCTTTATTTAATGTTAAATCCACTATTTTGGAAGAGGTTCCAATTGACTATGACAACAAACTTGCTATCTATGATGATTATGGTGTTGACATGTATGCTATGAAGAATAATGATAACCTTGAAACTTGTCATCATGATTTTAATTTTCAATCACATGATAGTTATTTTGTTGAGTTTGCTCCCACTACTATTCATGAGAATAAATTCGCTTATGTGAAGAGAAAGAAAATTTCTATGCTTGTGTCTCATGAAAATAATGATTTATGTGATGGTTATATGGTTTAATTCATTCATGATGCTAATGAAAATTATTATGAGAGGGGAAGATATGGTTATATATATTGCAATAATATCCACTTTCCTCTCTATGTGTGGAAAGTTTTGAAGCTATGCTTGTTTTGCTTCCCTATGCTAGTTGATTCTTGTTCCCATAAATTGTCTGATCACAAAATCCCTATGCATAGGAAGTGGGTTAGGCTTAAATGTGTTAGTCATATGCTTCATGATGCTCTCTTTGTGTTTCAATTCTTATCTTTTACGTGAGCATCATTGAAATCATCATGCCTAGCAAAAAAGGCATTAAAGAAAAGTGCTTGTTGGGAGATAACCCAACATTTACCTACTGTTTTATTGTCTTCACATCATTTGGATACTTTAGTAATCATGTTTTATTGCTTTTTTTCAATAAAATGCCGAGTAAGACCTTTGGGATGGCTTACGGTGATAGTTGATTTGATCTTGCTGAAAAACAGAAACTTTTGCACTCAGGAAAAAATTCTCATTTATAACATAAGCGTGATAAAATGCTGATTATTTTTGCAGAAGATTAATAGACAAATTACCTAGGTTGTCCTAATTTTTCAGAATTTTTGCGGTAGCAGAAGTATGGTTGGAGTAAAGATTACTACAGGTTGTTCTATTTTTGACGGATTCTGTTTTCAATGCATAGTTTGCTTGTTTTCTAGTTTCTATGGCTTATATTGCTCAATATAAATTGTGGAAATGATATTCTATAGTAGTAATTGTGTGGAAACAATTATGAATCTTGTCTTTGATAGTACCAAAAGTGAAATGGTTTGCTCTTTATCATACTAACCTATCTCACAAAGTTCCATTAAGTTTTGTGTGATTGAAGTTTTCAAGTTTTGGGTGAGATGTCAATATGAGGAGAATAAGGAGTGACAAGACCAAAAGATTGGGGATGCCCAAGGCACCCCAAGGTAATATTCAAGGAAGATCTAAGCAACTAAGCTTGGGGATGCCCCGGAAGGCATCCCCTCTTAAGTCCCCAACATTATCGGTAACCTCACTCGGAGCTATGTTTTGATTCATCACATGATATGTGTTTTGCTTCGAGAATCATTTTATTTTGTTAGGATTTGCTTTATTTTATTTAGAATAATTTTTTGCATCTTTTTTTCAATAAAAGTGGCAATGATAGCCGTTGCCATGCTTATTTTGCAAGTATACATGTTGTTGTTTGAAAACAGAAAGTTTACCTCTGTTGCAAAAATTCTCTAGAAAAGTCAGAATGTGATAAAATGTTGAAACTTTTTGCAAAATGAGTTACGATAAATTTTCTACAGTGTGGCAAATTTTCATAACTTTTGGAGTTAGGAAAGTATAGATACTCTTGCATTCTTTACAGACTGTACTATTTTGGCAGATTGCTGTTATGTTTGCATTGTTTGCATATGTTTGCTTATTTAATGATTCTATTTGAGGATAGGAGTATTAAATATGCAGAGGCATTTAGTGTGCAATGTTGAATAATAATTTTAGTGATTTTCTACAGTAGAGAATGATAAGGTTTTTGCATTGGTTTATACTAACTTATCTCACGAGTTCTTGTTGAGTTTTGTGTGGATGAAGCTTTTGAGATTAGGAAAACCGTGATATGAGAAGAATTAAGGAGACACAAAAGCTCAAGCTTGGGGATTCTCAAGGCATCCCAAGATAATATTCCAAGAAGTCTCAAGCATCTAAGCTTGGGCATGCCCCGAGTCCTCAAATAGTTACCAGGGAGGCTAGGTAAGCGGCATTCACATCCCGTCAACGAAGCTCTTTTCCATGGAATTGCTCTAGTGCTTCACTAATATATTTTTTGAGCACGGTGTGCTTTAGTATTTTTTTGAAGAAATTCTCTCTTTCTTCACTAAAATTAATTTGAGAGAAAGAAATATTATGCACATGATCTTCACTTATATCTTTTTGGAGTAGCTTGTCATTTACTCTTGTGTTTCACTTATATCCTATGAGTAAATTGTTGAATAAATTGGATGTCATGAAGTTGAAATCATATCATGCCTAGTGGTAGCTTCACATTGGGTTTAGAAAGTGAAATCTTTTGAGTCTTGACAATCACAATATTGGTCATACAAGCAATTCACGAATAATTAGTAGAAGGAAGAAAACTTTCACATGCAAATACACTATCATGGAAATCTTTTGTGATTTTGAACCCCCATCAAAGTATTATATGCCAAAATTGTTAACATTGGACAAGGAAGACAATGTAATGGTTTATGTTTGTTCGTATTCACATAGAAGCTATATTATCATAGATCCTTCAACATGTGGTCCTTGCCCCCAATCTTTGCTAGCCAAAAATTCCGCACCAAGTAGAGATACTACTTATGCATCCAAAAACCCTTAAACCCAAATCTTATTTTCAAGAGTCCACCATACCTACCTAAGTATTGAACAAGATCCTTCAAGTAAGTTTTCATCGGTGCAATAAGGCAATAAAAATTGCTTCAAAAAGTGTGAGATCATTTAGTGTAAGAGAAAATTGAGCGTTGTACGAACTTGTGATGGCAAAGAATAAAAGCGATAGACTACATAATAAAGGTTGCTATCATAAGGGACAATATAACATGACGTTCTTTTGCACTAAGGGGTGGTGCATACAAATAAATAAGCGCATGCCAACCTCTGCTTCCCTCTGAGAAGGGCCTATCTTTTACTTTTCAGTATTTACTTTTATGCAAAGAGTCAATTTTTTCTCTCTATTCCCTTTTTATTTTTCTCTTTTGGCAAGCATCATGTGGTGAGGAAAGATCTAGGAACATATATCCAATTGGATATGGGTAGCATGAGTTATTATTGTTGACATCACCCTTGAGGTGAATACGTTGGGAGGCAAAACAATAAGCCCATATCTTTCTATGTGTCTGGTTGAAACGTTTTGCTCATGTGTATGCGGTGAGTGTTAGCAATCATAGAAGACTATATGATGATTGAGTATGTGGAGCTCTTACTTAGACTCTGTTGAATAAGTTGAATTGCAATTGGTTGGTGACAGAGAACATAGTTTGTTGAGTTTCAAGAGAATTCATTGTTTGAACCTTAACATGTGAATTGGTTGCCACTTTAACATGAGAAGTTTTATAAGATAGAATTGTTGTTATGATGCTAGGAAAAGTGATTGAAATTGTCATTGACCAAACTTATGCACTTTTCTAGCATTCACACTTCATAAGTTATTTCTTTTATCATTTACCTACTCGAGGACGAGTAGAAATTAAGCTTGGGGAAGCTGGTACGTCTCCAACGTATCTGTAATTTATGAAGTATTCATGTTGTTATATTATCATTCTTTTATGTTTTACAATCAATTTATAGCAACTTTATATCATTTTTTGGGACTAGCCTATTGACCTAGTGCCAAGTGCCAGTTGCTATTTTTTGCTTGTTTTTTACATCGCAGGAAATCAATATCAAACAGAGTCCAAACACCGCGAATCTATTAGGAGATTTTTTATGGACCAGAACACCTAGGATGGGCCATAGCAGCACCTAGGGGGTGCCCCGTGAAGGAAATATGCCCTAGAGGCAATAATGAAGTTGTTATTTATATTTCCTTATATCATGATAAATGTTTATTATTCATGCTAGAATTGTATTAACTGAAAACTTAGTACATGTGTCAATACATAGACAAACAGACTGTCCCTAGTATACCTCTACTTGACTAGCTCGTTAATCAAAGATGGTTAAGTTCCTAGCCATGGACATGTGTTGTCATTTGATGAACGGGATAACATCATTAGAGAATTATGTGATGGACAAGACCCATCCGTTCTCTTAGCATAATGATCGTTCAGTTTTATTTCTACTGCTTTCTTCATGAGTTATACATGTTCCTCTGACTATGAGATTATGCAACTCCTGAATACCGAAGGAACACCTTATGTGCTATCAAACGTCACAACGTAACTGGGTGATTATAAAGATGCTCTACAGGTGTCTCCAATGGTGTTTGTTGAGTAGGCATAGCTCGAGATTAGGATTTGTCACTCCATCTATCGGAGAGCTGGGCCCTCTCGATAATGTACATCACTATGAGCCTTGCAAGCAATGTGACTAATGAGTTAGTTACGGGATGATGCATTACGGAACGAGTAAAGAGACTTGCCGGTAACGTGATTGAACTAGGTTGATGATACCGACGATCGAATCTCGGGCAAGTAACACACCGATGAAAAAGGGAACAACGTATGTTGTTATGCGGTTTGACCGATAAAGATCTTCGTAGAATATGTAGTAACCAATATGAGCATCCAGGTTCCGCTATTGGTTATTGACCGGAGATGAGTCTCAATCATGTTTACATAGTTCTCGAACCCGTAGGGTCTGCACGCTTATCATTCTGTGACGATTTGTATTATGAGTTATGTGATTTGATGACCGAAGTTTGTTCGGTGTCCTAGATGAGATCGGGGACATGACGAGTAGTCTCGAAATGGTCGAGACATAAAGATCGATATATTGGAAGGCTATATTCGGAAATCGGAAAGGTTCCGAGTGATTCGGGTATTTTTCGGAGTATCGGAGAGTTACGGGAATTTGTATTGGGCCTTAATGGGCCATACAGGAAAGGAGAGAAAGGCCTCAAGGGTGGCCACGCCCCTTCCCCATTTACTGGTCCGAATTGGACTAGGGAAAGGGGGCGCCCCCTTCCTTCCTTCTCCTTCTCCCTTCCCTTTTTCCTATTCCATGTGGGAGGTGGAATCCTACTAGGACAAGGGAATCCTAGTAGGACTCCATAGTTTGGGCGTGCCCTTTGAGGGCCGGCCTCCTCCTCCCTCCATCCTTTATATACATGGCCAGGGGGCACCCCATAGACACACAAGTTGATCATTGATCCCTTAGCCTTGTGTGGTACCCCCCCTCCACCATAATCCACCTCGGTCATATCATCGTAGTACTTAGGTGAATCCCTGCGTCGGTAGCTTCATCATCACCATCATCACACCGTCATGCTGACGAAGCTCTCCCTCGACACTCTGCTGGATCATGAGTTCGTGGGACATCACTGAGCCGAACGTGTGCAGATTGCGGAGGTGTCATACTTTCGGTAATAGGAATCGGTCGGATCGTGAAGATGTACGACTACATCAACCGTGTTGTCATGACGCTTCCGCTTACAGTGTACGAGGGTACATGGACAACACTCTTCCCCTCTCGTTGCTATGCATCACCATGATAGATCTTGCATGTGCGTAGGAATTTTTTTGAAATTACTGCGTTCCCCAACAGTGGCATCCGAGCCAGGTCTATGCGTACATGCTATATGCATGAGTAGAACACAAAGGAGTTGTGGGCATGGGTATATACATATTGCTTGCCATCACTAGTTGATTCTTGATTCAGCGGTATTGTTGGATGAAGCGGCTCAGACCGACATTACGCGTATGCTTACGCGAGACTGGTTCTACCGACGTGCTTCGTGCACAGGTGGCTAGTGGGTGTATGTTTCTCCAACTTTAGTTGAATCAGATTCAATTAATATGGTTCTTTCTGAAGATCAAAAAGCAATCACTATACCGCGTTGTAGTTTTTGATGCGTAGGTAAGAACGGTTCTTGCTTAGCCCGTAGCAGCCACGTAAAACTTGCAACAACAAAGTAGAGGACGTCTAACTTGTTTTTGTAGGGCCTGTTGTGATGTGATATGGTCAAGACGTGATGTGATATAAGTTGTTGTATGAGATGATCATGTTTTTGTTGAAGTTATCGGCAACTGGAAGAAGCCTTATGGTTGTCTCTTTATTGCATAAGATGCAAGCGCCAAATAATTGCTTTACTTTATCGCTATGCGATGGCAATAGTTGCAAGAGCAATAGTTGGCGAGACGACCATGTGATGACACGTTGATAGAGATCAAGATGATGGAGATCATGGTGTCGTGCCGGTGACGACACCATACTTTGGAGAGGTATCGGAGAGGTATCTTTGGGCCCTCTCAGTACTGTACATCACTATGAGCATTGCAAGCAATGTGACTAATGAGTTAGTTACGGGGTGATGCATTACAGAACGAGTAAAGAGACTTGCTGGTAACGAGATTGAACTAGGTATGTGATATGTCTCCGTCGTATCTACTTTTCCAAACACTTTTGCCCTTGTTTTGGACTCTAACTTGCATGATTTGAATGGAACTAACCCGGACCGGCGCTGTTTTCAGCAGAATTGCTATGGTGTTATTTATGTGCAGAAACAAAAGTTCTCGGAATGACCTGAAACTTCACGGAACATCTATTCGGAAATAATAAAAAATCCTTGCAAAAGATGAAGACCAGGGGGCCCACCACCTGTCCATGAGGGTGGCGGGCGTGCCTGCCCCCCTAGGGTGCGCCCCCCACCTCGTGGGGCCCCTGGAGCTCCTCCGACCTCAACTCCAACTCTATATATTTGCTTTCGGGGAGAAAAAATTAGAGAGAAGAATTCATCGTGTTTTACGATGTGGAGCCGCCGCCAAGCCCTAAAACCTCTCGGGAGGGCTGATCTGGAGTCCGTTCGGGGCTCCGGAGAGGGGAATCCGTCGCCATCGTCATCATCAACCATCCTCCATCACCAATTTCATGATGCTCACCGCCGTGCGTGAGTAATTCCATCATAGGCTTTCTGGACGGTGATCGGTTGGATGAGATCTATCATGTAATCGAGTTAGTTTTGTTAGGGTTTGATCCTAGTATCCACTATGTTCTGAGATTGATGTTGCTATGACTTTGCTATGCTTAATGCTTGTCACTAGGGCCCGAGTGCCATCATTTCAGATCTGAACCTATTATGTTTTCATCAATATATGAGAGCTCTTGATCCTATCTTGCAAGTCTATAGTCACCTATTATGTGTTATGATCCGTTAACCCCGAAGTGACAATAATCGGGATACTTACCGGTGATGACCGTAGTTTGAGGAGTTCATGTATTCACTATGTGTTAATGCTTTGGTCCAGAACTCTATTAAAAGGAGGCCTTAATATCCCTTAGTTTCCACTAGGACCCCACTGCCATGGGAGGGTAGGACAAAAGATGTCATGCAAGTTCTTTTCCATAAGCACGTATTACTATATTCGAAATACATGCCTACATTACATTGATGAACTGGAGCTAGTTTTGTGTCACCCTATGTTATGATTGTTACATGATGAACCGCATCCGGCATAATTCTCCATCACCATATATTGTTCTTCGCTTATTTACTTTTCTGTTGTTATTGTTACAATCACTACAAAATACCAAAAACATTACTTCTGCTACCGTTACTGCTACTATCATATTACTTTGCTACTAAATACTTTGCTACAGATATTAAGTTTCCAGGTGTGGTTGAATTGACAACTCAGCTGCTAATACTTGCGAATATTCTTTGGCTCCCCTTATGTCGAATCAATAAATTTGGGTTGAATACTCTACCCTCGAAAACTGTTGCGATCCCCTATACTTGTGGGTTATCAAGACTATTTTCTGGCGCCGTTGCCGGGAATCATAACTCTATCCTTTGAGTCACTTGGGATTTATATCTTCTTATCATTATGAAGAACTTGAAAGATCCAAGAACCAAGATTTATCCCTCAACTACGAGGGGAGGTAAGGAACTGCCATCTAGCTCTACACTTGATTCACCTTCTGTTTTGAGTAAGCTTGCGACACCTAAACCTGCTTCTGCTATTCGTTTTGATATGTCGCATGTTATTGATGATGCCACTTCTGCTATGCATGATACTTATGATGAAACTACTTATATGCTTGATACTACTGTGCCACTTGGTGAACTTCTTGATGAACAACTTGCTAGGGTTAGAGAGAATGAAAATATTGAATCTGATAATATTGATGAAAGTGATGATGAAGACTCACCTGTTATTCCTGAGGGTTATGTTTTTGAAAAAGAAGCTGCTTTAGCTATTTTAGCTTGCAAAGATAGATACGAACTCAAGAGGTTATTAGCTAAATGGAAGCAGCAATCTCTTAATGCTAGAATGAAACCTGACCCTGCTTTTGCTACTTCACCTATCTGTGTTACTGACAAGGATTATGAATTCTCTATTGATCCTGCTATAATTACTTTGGTTGAATCTGATCCTTTTCATGGCTATGAATCTGAAACTGTTGTGTCACATCTTACTAAATTAAATGATATAGCCACCCTGTTCACTAATGATGAGAGAACTTGCTACTTTTATATCCTTAAAATATTTCCGATCTCATTAAAGGGTGATGCTAAGATATGGTTTAATTCTCTTGATCTTGGTTGTGTGCGTAGTCCCCAGGATATGATTTATTACTTCTCTGCTAAATATTTCCCTGCTCATAAGAAACAAGTTGCTTTAAGGGATATATATAATTTTGTGCAAATTGAAGAAGAGAGTCTCCCATAAGCTTGGGGGAGGCTTCTCAAGTTACTTAATGCTTTGCCTGATCATCCTCTTAAGAAAAATGAAATACTTGATATCTTTTATAATGGACTAACTGATGCCTCCAGACATTACCTGGATAGTTGTGCTGGTTCTGTTTTCAGGGAAAGAACACCGGATGAAGCTGAAATTCTATTGAATAATATGTTGACAAATGAAAATAACTGGACACTTCCTGAGCCAACTCCTGAGCCTATTCCTAAACCAACTCCGAAGAAGAGGGGTATTCTATTTCTCAGTCCTGAAGATATGCAAGAGGCAAAGAAATATATGAAAGAAAAAGGTATTAAAGCTGAAGATGTTAAGAATTTACCTCCTATTGAAGAAATACACGGTCTTAATTTACTTCCTGTTGAATAAACATATGATCTTAATCCTTCACCTATTGAAGAAACTCATGGTCTTGATAACCCGACACAGGTAGTAAAGGTAAATTCTCTCTATAGATATGATAAAGCTGAAATCCCATTTACTAAGTTTGCTAGCCCATGCTTAGATGAGTTTGATAAATTTATGGTTAAGCAAGAAGCCTTCAATGCTTATTTTGGTACACAATTGAAATACAATTCAAATATGCTTGAACACTTGGGTGATTATATGGCTAATGTCAAAGGTGAACTTAAACTTATTAGTAAACATGCTTCTATGGTTACCACTCAAGTAGAACAAGTACTTAAGGCTCAAAATGATTTTCTCAATGAATTGAATAGTAAGACTAATGATAATGTTGTTAGAGTTATGACTAGAGGTGGTAGAATGACTCATGAACCTTTGTATCCTGAAGGCCATCCTAAGAGAATTGAGCACGATTCTCATAGAAATAATATAGATGCACCTAGTCCTTCTAAAAGGAAGAAAAAGAGAAATGATAGGACTTTGCATGCTTCTAGTGAACCTGTTATTGAAACACCTGAGAATCCAAATGATATTTCTATCTCTGATGCTGAAACACAATCTGGTAATGAACCTGAAACTAGTGATAATGTTAATGATAATGTCCATGATGATGCTCAACCTAGTAATGATAATGATATAGAAATTGAACCTGCTGTTGATCTTGATAACCCACAATCAAAGAATCAACGTTATCATAAGAAAGACTTTGTTGCTAGGAAACAGGGTAAAGAAAGAGAACCATGGGTTCAGAAACCTATGTCTTTTCCTCCCAAACCATCCAATAAAAAGGATGATGAGGATTTTGAGCGCTTTGCTGAAATGATTAGACCTATCTTTTTGCGTATGTGATTAACTGATATGCTCAAAATGAATCCTTATGCTAAGTATATGAAAGATATTGTTACAAATAAAAGAAAGATAGAAGCTGAAATTTCCACCATGCTTGCTAATTATACTTTTAAGGGTGGAATACCAAAGAAACTTGGAGATCCAGGAGTACCCACTATACAGTGCTCCATTAAAAGAAACTATGTTAAAACTGCTTTATGTGATCTTGGAGCCGGTGTTAGTGTTATGCCTCTCTCTTTATATCGTATACTTGATTTGAATAAGTTGAAACCTACTGAAATATCTTTGCAAATGGCTCATACATCAACTGCTATACCTGTCGGTATTTGTGAGGATGTGCCTGTTGTAGTTGCAAACGTTACTATTTTAACGGACTTTGTTATTCTTGATATTCCCGAGGACGATAGTATGTCTATTATTTTTGGAAGACCCTTTTTGAATACTGCAGGGGCTGTTATTGATTGCACTAAAGGCAATGTCACTTTTCATGTTAATGGTAATGAGCATACCGTACACTTTCCGAGGAAACAACCTCAAGTTCATAGTATCAACTCTATTGGAAAAATTCCATCGATTATATTTGGAGGTTTTGAATTTCTTCTTCCTACTGTCAAGAAGAAATATGATATTCTTATTATTGGGGATGTGCATATCCCCGTTGAGGTAACATAGTGTCATTCGAAATTTCTCCGGTTCCATGTTATTCGGAATGAGTTCGTTAACAAGACTTGATCAACCTTGTTAGTGGATTCCTTTTGATGATCATGAGATGGATGAAACTAGAAGGCACAACCTTCTATACCCTCCTTTTACTTTCTGTTATTTATATTAAATAAAATAAAAATAGTATTTTTCTATCTGTTATCTGATTTATCCGTGCAATATAAAAATACCTCGAAAATAAAAGTTCTCCAAATGCCCTAAAATTTAAATATGATTTTTTTCTAGAATATTTGAGAATATTTGGCACTAAGAACACAGCAGGAGGAGCTGGCACCTAGCCACGAGGGTCAGGGGCGCGCCCTACCCCCCTTGGCGCGCCCCCCTACCTCGTGGGCCCATGATGGCCCTCCTCCACTTATCCTTGCACCCACACACTCCTTCCTCCCACAAACACGAATATCTAGCTCAAACCCGAGTCCAAGCTCATTTTGCTGCCATTTTTGATCTCCTTGCTCAAAGCACCTCTCACAAAACTGCTTGGGGAGATTGTTCCTTGGTATGTGACTCCTCCATTGGTCCAATTAGTTTTTGTTCTAGTGCTTTATTCATTGCAAATTTGTGCTGCTTAGGTGACCCTGTTCTTGAGCTTGCATGTCAAATTTATATGGTCAAAAGTAGTTTTGATGCATGATATAGGCTCTATGCACTTGTAGGAGTAGTTCCTATCAATATTATTGAGCTTTGTTCACTTTTATTTTGAAGTTACTAAAAATTTCAGAATTTTTTAGAAAATAATGAAGCGATTTTTGAGGGGCTCATTGAGCCGAAGCTCGAAGGAAAAGGCACAGAATCCCAAGTATATCTGCCTCGCACCGCGGAGGTTTGGCCGTGTGAATGGCCTTCCGATGATTTCTTGAGAGCAGCCGGGATTTATGATGATTTTTATGAATTGGTTGAGAATGCAGGCCTCACCGCCTTCCTCCACGACCAATGTGAATAGTATCTCTTACTCACAAATATCTTTGTGCAAAACTTTCATTTCCATTCTAGGAGCTCACCACCTACAGTGGAGTTTTATTTATATAATGAGCATAAGGAGATGTCGCTTTATGATTTTTGTCGGGTTTGTTTGGTCCCTTTCGAGGGCACGACAGAGGAACCACATCGCAGCAATGTGGATGGGTTTATTGATACCATCACTGTAGGGGAAACGAGGAAGGTTTCCGATGCACAAATCACTAGCATACATTTTCCTGTTTTACGCTACTTTGCAATATTTGCTAGTTGTTGCTTAATTGGTCGCGGAAACTGTGGAAACCTTAGTGTTCCTGATATTATTATTTTGTTCCACGGTTTATTCAGTGATAACTCTATTAGTATGGGCGGTATTATTGCTAAACGGTTAAGTCTGAACCGTACAAAGGGCCCCATCTTTGGAGGCATCTATGCTTCACGCCTAGCTGCACATTTTAACACACCTATTGGGCATTATGAGAAGGAAGAAAAATTGCTGCCTCGTGTTTATTTAGATTATAAGAGTATGGTAGCACACAATTTTATTGTTAAGAATAGGGAAGGGGAGCTTAAATACAAACTGTTCTTTGATAAACATCATCCTGAGACTATTACCCTGCCTGCTCCTTCCTTGTTTGATTTATCTGCAGGCCAGTACCTTGTTCCGTTAGAGGCTATTCACGCCTATCGGCACCCTACATCAGCCACAGAGCCAGAGCCAGAATCACAAGTTGATCCTCCACGACAGTCTAATTACCATTGGGATCCAGAAATGATTGCCAACCAGTGGCAGTCAAAGTCTTCTTCTTCGCAGTACAACCCCAACTATTACTATGGATATCAGGCAGGTCAACCGTGGCCGTAGACCAACTTAGGCTAAAAACCTAAGCTTGGGGGAGTATGTATTTCTCACCGACATTATATTTATGTTCACACACTCATTGCTAGATGTCGGTGCTCATACTTTTTCATTGTATCATCCATGCTAGTTTATTTTCCTTTTTATGCTCTCTTCTTGTGTGTTTGATAAACCTTAAGAAAAACAAAAAAATTAGTTGTAGATTTTAATTAGTTTACTTTCCATGCTTGTAGTAGTAATAAAAAAGGGAAAACCCAAAAGGATTTCATGTTCTTCTTTTGCTTGTTGGGAGCTTTCCTGTGTAAATAGTTTTATTTCTTTTCTTTTCTTTGGGGGTCGATAGGAGAAGACCATAATTAAATTGTTGAAGTAGCTCTTATATGCATTATTGTTGATCTGACAAAAGAGCCCATATTGCCTTGTCTTCTCCTGTTTATTGAATGCTTGCAGATTCTAGCTTAGTCCAATGCACGTGCACTATTATTATTATTCACACTATTCAGTCGTGCAAGTGAAAGGCAATTATGACGATATATGATGGACTGACTGAGATGAGAAAAGCTGGTATGAACTCGACCTCTCTTGTTTTTGTAAATATGATTAGTTCATCATTCCTGATTTAGCCTATTATGAATAAACATGTTTGCAATGACAACTAGAGATCATAGTTTCTTGTTCCATGCTTGATTAGATAGGAGCTTATAATGGTTTACCTTGCATGCCAACATGCTATTGAAATGGTTGTGATGTGGTATGATAGGGTGGTATCCTCCTCTGAATGATTTAAGTGACTTGACTTGGCGCATGTTCACGCATGTAGCTGAAACAAAATCAACATAGCCTTCACAATATTTATGTTCACGGTGGATTATATCCTACTCATGCTTGCATTCGGTGTAGATTAATTTTAATGCATGTTCATGACTGTTGTCGCTCTCTAGCTGGTCGCTTCCCAGTCTTTTGCTAGCCTTCACCTGTACTAAGCGGGAATATTGCTTGTGCATCCAACTCCATAAACCCCAAAGTTATTCCATAGGAGTCCACCATACCTACCTATATACGGTATCTACCTGCCGTTCCAAGTAAATTTGTATGTGCCAAACTCTAAACCTTCAAATAATTATCCTGTTTTGTATGCTCGAATAGCTCATGTATCAACTAGGGCTGTCCGTATCTTCCATGTTAGGCGGGTTATTCTCAAGAGGAGTGGACTTCGCTCCTCACTCACGAGAAAGTGGCTGGTCACCGGGATGCCCAACCCCATGCTTTATGCAAACTAAATCAAAATAATTGCAAATGAAACTCCCCCTGGGACTCTTGTTAGTTGGAGGCACTCGTTGTTCCGAGCAAGCCATGGATCGATGCTTGTTGGTGGAGGGGGAGTATAAACTTTACCATTCTGTTTGGGAACCGCCTATAATGTGTGTAGCATGGAAGATATTGCCATATCTTGGTTGTTATGTTGACAATGAAAGTATACCGCTCAAAATATTATTCATCTTTATTTCAAAACCGAGCTCTGGCACCTCTACAAATCCCTGCTTCCCTCTGCGGAGTGCCTATCTATTTACTTTCATGTTGAGTCATCATCTTCTTATTAAAAAGCACCAGTTGGAGAGCACCGCCATCATTTGCATTCATTACTATTAGTTTACATTGAGTATGACTTGACTGGATCTCTTTTACCATGAATTACAATGTCTAGTCAGTCCTTGATCTTTAAAGGTGCTCTGCATTTATGTTTTGTGGTCTCAGAAAGGGCTAGCGAGATACCATCTTGTTATATCATATTATGATTGTTTTGAGAAAGTGTTGTCATCCGAGATTTATTATTATTGCTCGCTAGTTGATTATTCCATTGATATGAGTAAACTTGAGACCTAAGCATTATTGTGAATGTGGTTAGTCATAATCTTTGCTGAAAACTTGAATGCTGGCTTTACATATTTACAACAACAAGAGCAAACACAGTTTGTAAAAGTTTTTCTTTATCACTTTCAGTTTATCAACTGAATTGCTTGAGGACAAGCAAAGGTTTAAGCTTGGGGAGTTGATACGTCTCCGTCGTATCTACTTTTCCAAACACTTTTGCCCTTGTTTTGGACTCTAACTTGCATGATTTGAATTGAACTAACCCGGACTGACTCTGTTTTCAGCAGAATTGCTATGGCGTTATTTATGTGTAGAAACAGAAGTTCTTGGAATGACTTGAAACTTCACGGAACATCTATTCGGAAATAATAAAAAATCCTTGTAAAAGATGAAGACCAGGGGGCCCACCACCTGTTCACGAGGGTGGGGGCGCGCCCCCTACCTCGTGGCCCCCCTGGAGCTCCTCCGACCTCAACTCCAACTCTATATATTTGCTTTCGGGGAGAAAAAAAATCAAAGAGAAGAATTCATCACGTTTTACGATACGGAGCCACCGCCAAACCCTAAAACCTCTCGGGAGGGCTGATCTAGAGTCCGTTCGGGGCTCCGGAGAGGGGAATCCGTCGCCATTGCCATCATCAACCATCCTCCATCACCAATTTCATGATGCTCACCTCCATGCGTGAGTAATTCCATCGTAGGCTTGCTGGATGGTGATGGGTTGGATGAGATCTATCATGTAATCGAGTTAGTTTTGTTAGGGTTTGATCCCTAGTATCCACTATGTTCTGACATTGATGTTGCTATGACTTTGCTATGCTTAATGCTTGTCACTAGGGCCCGAGTGCCATCATTTCAGATCTGAACCTATTATGTTTTCATCAATATGAGAGTTCTTGATCCTATCTTGCAAGTCTATAGTCACCTATTATGTGTTATGATCCGTTAACCCCGAAGTAACAATAATCGGGATACTTACCGGTGATGACCGTAGTTTGAGGAGTTCATGTATTCACTATGTGTTAATGCTTTGGTCCGGTACTCTATGAAAAGGAGGCCTTAATATCCCTTAGTTTCCATTAGGACCCCGCTGCCACGGGAGGGTAGGACAAAAGATGTCATGCAAGTTCTTTTCCATAAGCATGTATGACTATATTCGGAATACATGCCTACATTACATTGATGAACTGGAGCTAGTTCTGTGTCACCCTATGTTATGATTGTTACATGATGAACCGCATATGGCATAATTCTCCATCACCATATATTGTTCTTCGCCTATTTACTTTTCTGTTGCTATTGTTACAATCACTACAAAATAACAAAAACATTACTTTTGCTACCGTTACGGCTACTATCATATTACTTTGCTACTAAATACTTTGCTGCAGATATTAAGTTTCCAGGTGTGGTTGAATTGACAACTCGGCTGCTAATACTTGAGAATATTCTTTGGCTCCCCTTGCGCCGAATCGATAAATTTGGGTTGAATACTCTACCCTCGAAAACTGTTGCGATCCCTATACTTGTGGGTTATCAGTATGATGATACCGATGATCGAATCTCGGGCTAGTAACATACTAATGATAAAGGGAACAATGTATGTTGTTATGCAGTTTGACCGACAAAGATCTTCGTAGAATATGTAGGAACCAATATGAGCATCCAGGTTCCGCTATTGGTTATTGACCGAAGATGAGTCTCGGTCATGTCTACACAGTTCTCGAACCTGTAGGGTCCACACGCTTAACATTCTGTGATGATTTGTATTATGAGTTATGTGATTTGATGACCGAAGTTTGTTCGGAGTCCCTGGTGAGATCGGAGACATGACGAGGAGTCTCGAAATGGTCGAGATGTAAAGATCGATATATTGGAAGGCTATATTCGGACATCGGAAAGGTTCCGAGTGATTCGGGTATTTTTCGGAGTACCGGAGAGTTAAGGGAATTCGTATTGGGCCTTAATGGGCCATACGGGAAAGGAGAGAAAGGCCTCAAGGTTGGCCACACCCCTTCCACATGGATTGGTCCGAATTGTACTAGGGAAAGGGGTGCCCCTTCTTTCCTTCTCCTTCTCCCTTCCCTTTTTCCTATTCCATGTGGGAGGTGGAATCCTACTAGGACAAGGGAGTCCTAGTAGGACTCCACACTTTGGGCGCGCCCTTTGAGGGCCGGCATCCTCCTCCCTCCATCCTTTATATACTCGGCCAGGGGTCACCCCAAAGACACACAAGTTGATCATTGATCCCTTAGCCATGTGCGGTGCCCCCCTCCACCATAATCCACCTCGGTCATATCGTCGTACTGCTTAGGCGAAGCCCTGCGCCGGTAGCTTCATCATTACCATCATCACACTGTCGTGATGACGAAGCTCTCCCTCGACACTCTGCTGGATCGTGAGTTCATCGGATGTCACCGAGCCGAACGTGTGCAGATCGTGGAGGTGTCATACTTTCGGTACTAGGATCGGTTGGATCGTGAAGACATACGACTACATCAACCGCGTTGTCATAACGGTTCCGCTTACGGTCTATGAGGGTACGTGGACAACACTCTTCCCCTCTCATTGCTATGCATCACCATGATAGATCTTGCATGTGTCGGTGTGTGTAGGATTGTTTTTTGAAATTACTGTGTTCCCCAACACCCCGAGGAGGGCACAACCCACCAGGGCGCGCCTGGGAGCCTAGGCGCACCCAGGTGGGTTGTGCCCACCTCGGTGGCCTCCCGCACCCCCTCTTTACCCTATAAATTCCCAAAAATTCCAGAAACCCTCGAGGTTAACCTAGATCAGAAGTTCCGCTGTCGCAAGGCTCTGTAGCCACCGAAAACCAATCTATACACTTTCCGGCACCCTGCCGAAGGGGGGAATCATCTCCGGTGGCCATCTTCATCATCCCGGCGGCTACCACGATGAGGAGGGAGTAGTCCACCCTCGGGACTGAGGGTTTGTACCAGTAGCTATGTGTTTAATTACTCTCTCTCTCTCGTGTTCTTGAGATGTTACGATCTTGATGTATCGCAGGCTTTGTCAATATAATCGAATCATATGATGTTTTCCCCTCTCTATCTTGCTATGACGAATTGAGTTTTTCCCTTTGAGATTTCGTGGTTATCGGATTGAACACTTTTATTGACTTGAGAGCGCTTGATATATGTCTTGCATATGAATAATCGTGATGACAATGGGATATCATATGGATTCACTTAATATGTGTTCTGGCATTCAACTTGCGGATTCCCGCGGTGACATTGGGGTAATCTATGCATAGGGGTTGATGTGCGTTCTCGTCTTTTGTTTCTCCGATAGAAATCTTGGGACATTCTTTGAAGTTCTTTGTGCTGGATTGAGTATTATGAATCTGAAATTATTTGGTGTTATTTTAGTATGAACTCTTGGATAGATCGATCGGAAAGAATAGCTTCGAGGTGGTTTCGTACCCTACAATTGATTTCTTCGTATGTTCTCCACTAGATAGGAACTTTGGAGTGATTCTTCGTTGCATGTTGAGGGATGGTTATATGACCCAATTATATTAGCATTGTTGGTAGATTGCACTAGCGAAAGTACGGACCCTAGGCCTCATTTTCAAGCATTGCAATACTGTTTTTGTGCCAGTTTACTATTTGCTACTGTGCTGTTTTTATTTATTCAGATTACAAAAATGTATTTCTACCATCAATATTACACTTTTATCCCCATCTCCTCGCCGAACTAGTGCATCTATACAATTTTCCATTGTATTGGGTGTGTTGGGAACACAAGAGATTTCTTGTATTTGGTTGCAGGGTCGTTTGAGAGAGACCATCTTCATCCTACGCCTCCCATGGATTGATAAACCTTAGGTCATCCACTTGAGGGAAAATTGCTACTGTCCTACAAAATTCTGCGCTTGGCGGCCCAACACGTGTCTACAAGAATAAAGTTGCATAGTAGACATCAGCCATGGGGTGCATATTCCTATGTACGTCGAATGCGGGAAGGCCCCTTGGTCGGAGATGAGGCATGTGCTCGCTTGTTCGCTTCATGCGCCTTGGTGTAAAGCAAGTAGTTCGGTCCTTCGTATTCGGCCGCCAAGGCTGCTGTGTTTTCCTTCATCCGAAGAGAGTGCTCTATATTACCATTGACTGTGATGACGCCCCTTGGTCCGAGCATCTTTAATTTGAGGTAGGTGTAGTGGGGAATGGCGTTAAAATGACCGAACGTCATTGGGCCCAGGAGGGCATGATAGCGCTATGGAAGGGGGCGATATCAAAGATCAAGTCTTCGCTCCTGAAGTTATCCAGAGAGCTGAATACCACCTCTAGGGTGAGGGTGCCAGAGCAATGGGCTTCCATGCTGGGGATGAAAGGTGGTAGTACTGGGTTTGATCCTTGACGAGTCGATACCCATTTTCCGAAATGTATCTTCATACATCAAGTTGAGGCTGCTCCCTACGTCCATGAGGACTCTGGTAAGGTGGTATCCATCGTTAATGGGGCATAGGACCAAGGCCGCCAATCCTCCTTGATGGATACTGGTCAAGTGGTCCTTGCGATCAAAGGTGATCGGATATGACGACCATGGATCGAACTTCGGGGCTACGGGCTTTAGGGCGTAGATCTCCCGAAGTGCATGTTTCCTCTCCTTCTTGGGTATGTGGGTGGCATAAATCATGTTCAATGTTTAAACTCAGGGGGAATTGTTTCTGGTCTCCATTATTTGGCCTATGGGGTTCCTGATCGTCCTCACCATGAGGACCTTTGCCCGCGTCTTCAGTTGTCGCCTTCCTGGCCTGCTTGATTACCCGACAATTACGGTTGGTACGGTTGGCAGGTTTATCAGCGGTGCCATGTATCTGGCACGGCCTATCCAAGATAGCATCGAGCTTGGAGGGTCCGTCTTAGTTTCCTTTAGAGGGATTCTTATGCGTCCCTGTCTTGGAATTACAAAATCCGGCATTTACTCCGTGTCATCGGCCTCGGTGCCATTGTGGCGGCATTTATTTTAGTTACGCCTTGGATTTCCGTTGCTATCCCGGACATTCGAGGTGCCGGGGTTTTCCAGGTTGGTGCTCCTACGAGTGAACCCGCTATCCTCACCCTCACAAAAACATGTCATAATGGAGGTAAGGGTCGCCATTGTTCTTGGCTTGTCCTGGCCAAGCTGGCGGGTAAGGCATTCATCCCGGATACTGTGCCTCAACACGGCTATGGCATCGACGTCCAGGTAGTCAACTATCTGATTCTTTTTATTTAAGAACCGGTTCCAGAATTGCCGGCCGACTCCCCGGGCTATTGGACCACATGTCTTAGGTCGTCGGCGTCCAGAGGCCGAACATAAGTGCCTTGGAAGTTGGCTCAGAAAGCATCCTCGAACTCTTCGCAGCTCCCAATGGAGTATTTGGGGAGGCTGTTCAGCCAATGTCGGGCCGGTCCTTTAAGCTTTAGTGGAAAATATTTGATGGCATGGAGGTCATCTCCTTGTGCCATATGGATGTGGAGAAGAAAATCCTCAATCCACACAGTCAGATCTGTTGTTCCATCGTATGGTTCGATATTCATGGGTTTAAAGCATTCCGGGAACTAGTGTTGCATCACCTCATCGGAGAAGCACATTTGGTGTGCGGCTCCCCTTATCTAGGACACGTTATGTCAAACTTCGGAATCCATTTGTGCTTGGCGTTGATCGCGAGCTCTGTCATTTCCGTCAAGCCATGCTTGGTATTCGTTTCTTATTTCGGAAGGGGTAGTCTCTTGATCCATAAATGGACCTTGATGGACCCACTCTAATGGCCAGGTCGTGTCGCAGATCGTATTGACATGCTAGTTGTGTCACCTCCTTGCCTTTACGGCGAGGAGGGGTGGGTGGGTATTCGGCCTCGCCAGCCATTCTGTCCCTTCCTCAAGGGGGTCGATCAGGCTAGTTACCTTGAGTTTGTCTAGGTGGTATGGGCTCGACGACCTCATCGTCGAATTGTGGCAGCAACCAGCGCCTGGGGTGGCTCTTTGTTTGCCGTTCGTAGCCGTACCCTTCTTCGGCTACTAGGACCTTTGTCCATCTTTCGTTGAGGGTATCTTGCTCGGCCATTATCCTTCACTGTGGATTTTTCAGGCTTCGCATTGTGGCTATGAGCTGTCGCTTGAAGCGCTCCTGATCTAGTGGATCTTCTGGGATGATGAAGTCTTTGACTCCAAGGCTGATCTCTTTTTCAGAGCGGGCCATATAATTTCATTCTCGGAATCATCAGGGTCCTCAGGGTTATTTTGATCCTCATGACCATTCGAGCCGTTGGACTAGTGCTCGGGGGCGTGGTCGCCGAGGCCCTACATGTTATTAGGAGTGTCACCTTCTCCGGTGCCTGTGTTGCTTTCCCTGCTACATCGCCCCTTGGATCGCCTGCGTTGTCTTCGGCGTTTGGGGGGCTCCTCTCCGGGATTGTTGCCATCCTTTTCGGGGGTGCCATCCAAATTAGCACCATTGTCGTCGTCCTTGGGGGTGTTCACCATGTAGATGTCATAGGTGGATGTGGCCTCCCAGCGGTCGGTGATGGGAGGGGTGGTGTCCATGCAGGCTGTGGCCTCCTCGTCGTCATCCATGTCATCGGCCTCCTCAGATGTATAGTCTAGCATGTCGGTTAAGTCTTCGACAGTGACTATCAAGTGGGTGATGGGTGCGACGTAAAGTTCCCTATGGCATGCCTCAAGGCTTTGTCGAGCGTGAGCCGATGGCCGGTCATTGACAATAGTCATAGTGTTGATCTGATCAAGCACCTCGTTTAATAGAGAGAGGCTGACAGGATCAGTGGAAGAGATTTCTTCGGAGCTGATCTCCGTAGTGGGGAGGGATGCGGGTCTAGCCAGGTTGAGACCTTGGTCTTTGGGCATTGTTTTTGCGTCAAAGCCCGTCGCCAGATCTATAGCGAGTTCGACTGGGTTGCCTCCCAGTTTTCGGGAGCTGAACTCCTGTAGGTCTCAAAGTTGGATCCTCATTAAGGCGGGAAGGCCCGGACATGGTTGATTCCTGGTCTACAGCCCTAGGAAACGCCTCTGAGCTTGATGCCGATAGCGAGTAGGAGCCGATCCAGAGATCGGATCGGGAAAACCCCCAGAAGTTAATTCTTTGGAGGCCATGGTTGCCGTGGGTGGGGCTGAGAAGCCTATGAAGATCAGGTCACCCCGAGCATCGATGACGTACACGAAGTTGCCAAATCTGATATGCTGCTCAGGGGAAAAATTGTCGACCTGGTTATGGTGGCCGGTTGCATCGGCGTGTAGAACAATATTGTTGAACATGAAGAGCTGCCTGGGGACGAAGATGTCTCCAGTGCTAACGTCGTCTCTGATGATTAGGCGAGCCATCAATCCTTTGGTGATCCGACAAAAGAAGTCTCAATGAAAGCACTAATGTGGGTGTCAAAAACGGTGGATCTCGGGTAGGGGGTCCCAAACTATGGACCCTGGATCGATGGGGAACAATGGACGTGGGACACGATGTTTACCCAGGTTTGGGCCCTCTCGAAGAGGTAAAACCCTACATCCTGCTTAATTATATTGCTTGTGTATAAGGGGGTTATAGATTAGATCTACCACGAGATCAGACGAACTAAACCCTAAGTAGTAGGATGGTGATTGTTCCTCTAGCCTCTACGAACTAAGACCCGTGGTTTATATAGACACTAGGGGTGCTAGGGTTTACCAATAGTCGATTACAAAGTAAACATCGAATCTTCCATCTCGCCTTGGGGTGTACTCCAAGGTACAAAAGGCCTTCAGTCCGAATACGATGCGACCCAGCAATCTGGCCCATGAGAGACAGGCTGGCCTCCCGAGGAGCCCCATATCTAGGACTCCCTCAATAGGTTAGTCCCAAAAAATGATATATAATTGCTTGAAGTGTATATAAAACATCCAAGATTGATACTATAATATCATGGAACAATCAAAAATTACAAATACGTTGGAGACGTATCAGGCATACCCAAGCTTAATTCCTGCTCATCCTCAAGTAAGTAAATGATAAAAATAGATTTTTTTTCATGTCGAATGCTACCTATCATATTCATCATATACTCGTTTATTTTGTGGCATGGACATTTGGACTTGAATGATTCAAAGCACTAGTCTATAGTTTGACATGAAGACATAAATACTCAATCATACCAACAAGCAACCATATCTTTCAAAATATCAATGCTAAAGGAAGTTATCCCTAGCCCATTATGCTCCAGCATTGATCCATTCATGAAACACACACAATATTAGCTACATCCAATGTGCAAGATAATAGTGCTCTCTAGTTGGTGCTTTGTAAGAGAGGATAGAGACTCGAAATAAAAATAAAAATTGCATAAAAGTAAATAGATAGGCCCTTTCCGGAGGGAAGAAGAGATTTGCAGAGGTGCCAGAGATCAAGGCTTAAATTAGAGATAAAATTGTTTTGAGAGGCATGCTTTTCCTATCAACGAAAATGACCAAGAATTCCCAATATCTTCCATGCTAGACAAATTATAGGTAGTACCAAAACAGAAAATGAAGTTTATTTCCTTTCCACCATTCTTCACAATCCATGGCTATCCGTATCCATGCGTGCCTTCCATGCCAACACTTTCCAAGGAATTTATTATTATCATCATATTATTTTTTTCATTTCGGGACTGGCATCCCTATTACCTGCCACACTCTCGTGGAATGACAAGTGAGTAAACACTCATCGTGAGAATAACATACCTATCATGGAAAATATTGGCCACCACCTGCCGCTTCATGAGCCATACGGGCACACAAAACGGAAAATTATTTTGAAAGATTAGAGTTGGCACATGCAAATTTACTTGGAACAACATGGAAATACCGCATATAGGTAGGTATGGTGGACTCATTTGGCACAACTTTGGGTTTAAGGAATTGGATGCACAAGCAACATTACCGCTTGGTACGAATGAAGGCTAGCAAATAGATTGAGAAGCGACCAACCAACAAGCGGAAACGGTCATAAACATGCATTGAACAACTAACACTGAATAATGCACCATAAGTAGGATGTAACTTCATTGCATAACTATTGACTTTATGTGCATGTATAGGGAATCACAAACCTTAACACCAATATTCTTACTAAACCACAATTACTCACCAACATGACTCACATATTATCATCTCCATATTCCAAAACTATTGTAAGCAATAAACTTATCATATCCAATGATATATATGAAAGTTTTTATTATATCCCTCTTGAATATTCATCACTTTGGGATCAAATTCATATCTTGTTCAAATTACCATTACTATTGTCAACTCTCAAAAAGTTATAAGTGAAGCATGAGAGTGCAAATATTCTTAAAAATTTAATCACCGTCGTGCTCAAAAAGATATAAGTGAAGCACTAGAGCAACCGCCTAGCTCAAAAGATATAAGTGAATCACATAGACTATTCTAACAAATCATGATAAACATCTGGCTCTCTCAAATAAGTGTGTATAGCAAAGTTGATTGTGGCAAAATAAAAAGCAAACAAATAAAGGACTCATATAATACATGACGTCCCAAGCAAAACTCAAGATATGTGATGAATAAAAATATAGCTCCAAGTAAAATTATCAATAGTTGGTAGAAGAAAGAGGGGATGCCTTGTGAGGCATCCCCAAGATTAGTTGCTTCGGAGTTCTTGAATATTACCCTGGGGTGCCTCAGGAATCCCCAAGCTTAGGCCGTTGCCACTCCTTATTCCTTCATCCATCGTGATCTCATGCAAAACTTGAAAACTTAAATCACACAAAACTCAACAAAACCAAGTGAGATCCGTATGTATAATAAAGGAAATCACTAATTTAAGTACTATTGAAAACCCATTCATATTTTATTTTTGCATTATACCTACTGTATTCTAACTTATCCATGGCTTATGCCCCCCGATACAATCCATAGTTTCATGGAAACAAGCAACACAATGCATCAAAAACAGAATCTGTCAAAAACAGAACGGTTTGTAGTAATCTGAATATTGACCATACTTCTGTGAATCAAAAAATTCAAAAAAAAATTAGGACAATGTGAGAAATTTGTATATCAATCATGTGTAAAAACTTCAGAAATTTAGCACGCTCCAGCAAATCTCAACAATTCTATTACTGCACGCAAAAGTTTCTGTTTTGCACATAATCAAAGCAACTACCATCTGAATCATCCCAAAGGCTTTACTTGGCACAAAACCTAATTAAAATATAGAAACACAATCATAACAGTACAATAATGTGCGCAGACAAGAAGATAGAAAAATAAACACAAAAAGGTAAGATAACTATTTGGTTGCCTCCCAACTAGCGCTATTGTTTTACACCCCTAGCTAGGCATAATGCATAGTTTCAAGTGTTGTCATCTTTGGTTTTAGTTCCATAGGTGACCCTCATGATTGATTAGTATGGTGGCTTAATTCTATTTCTAGGGAAGTGTTCCATACCCTTCTTTAATGGAAAGTGAAATTTAATAATCCCTTCTTTCAAGCCAATAGAAGCACCTATGGTTCGTAAGAACGGTCTACCAAGTATTATGGGGCAAGAAGGATTGCAATCAATGTCAAGTACAATAAAATCAATGGGCACATAGTTCCTATTTACAAGAATAAGAACATTAATTCTACCCAAAGGATTTTTAATACTAGAATTCGCCAAGTGCAAATTAAGAGAACATTCATACATATTAGCAACACCTAGCACATCACATAGAGATTTTGGAATTGTGGAAACGCTAGCACCCAAATCACATAAAGCATTGTACTCATAATTTTTAATTTTATCTTTATTGGTATGTTCCCAGTCATCATATAATTTTCTAGTAATTGAAAACTCTAGCTCTAGCTTTTCTTCTAAAGCTTTCATCATCGCTTCTACAATATGTTTAGTAAAAGTGTTATTTTGTTCATAAGAATTGGGTGAATTTAGCATGGATTGTAACAAAGAAATACATACAATCAAAGAACAACTGTCATAATTAAAGTCTTTGTAGTCCAAGAGAGTGGGGACACCACTAGTTAAAGTTTTCACCTTCCCAAACCCACTTTTATCAAAATTTTCATCAAGATGTCACCCTTTGAATTATGCGGATGCCTTCTAGCTAAGCTTGACTCTTGATGAGGACATGACTACATTGGATACGACAAAAAATATTGCATACATGTATATTTGTGAGGTGATTTCTAATGCAAACTATGCAATAATTTATTTATGTCATCTAGGACAAAGATACTTCACAAACTTTCGTGCCATGTCTAATTGCAGGTGTATCGGACATTTGCACAATCCACATATGAAGATAAGGGAAAAGAGAAGTTTAGGTGTTGTTCAAAAAGTCCTCTCACGTCACTTTTGGGCCAAGAGAAGATAGAGTCCAAGTCTCTCACGTTCTGGATTCAGATTTGGACTGCATAGACATACCTGACTCAAAACACCAACAACTTTTTCATACGGACTCCGAATTGGGTGATTCTTTTTTGTTTGAAAGTAGATTTTTGTGCTCTTTCCAACACAATTGGATTCACCTTAAAATTCGTCCGGAGCGTTGAGTTATGGACGAAACAATCTGACATTGCAGCAGAATCCGAGTCAAACTACAAGCCCAAAGGTGTTGCATCACCTCCACTTGGTCTCATGAGCCTTGTGCGACCTAGAGTTAGTTTTAGGATGCCTTCGGACGTCCTCCCACCTCCTTGGCCACCACCCCCTGCTCCTATATAAGTATATCCATCTAGTAGCTTTTTCCTTGGGATTTGTTTAGTTAAAAGTTAGCCATTGCAACTTTTTGTACTTCGTTTGTGTCCAACGACCAGACCAAGACCGCTCCCGGATCCCCATTATTATCAATACTTCATATATATTTGCAATATTTAGATTGCTTTATCATATTCTTGCTCGTTCTTCGATTGCTTGCAGAATAGACCTTCGTGGTCAGGCTGATCATGCTTCCGGCATCGTCCGTAACCTCAGGAGATTGGTTTAGCGATTGCTAAGGCGCAACGTCGTGCACGTTTGTAGTCAGATCGTCATAGTCGTCTCCACAAATTCGGAAGTTATCATCTGATCCAAGATCGGGACCCTCGCCTCTATCAAGTGGTATCAGTTTTCAGGTTGCTCGGTGAGAATTTCTAGTTTTTCCTATATTAGATTTATTTTGTTACGTATTGTCCAAGAAAAAGCCAAAAAAAACTTAGATCTATTCATCCTTTGTCCAAGCCAATCTGAGTCTTTGGAATTTTCTTTTCATTGCTTGTGTAGTTGAATTATCGGTCGCATCATCGTGTCAAGTTGCTCGTCTTAGTGTCTAGTTCGTTTAGAGTTTAGAGTTCTGTTCACATTAGTCACGCCACCGCTGCATCATTTTCCTTTCTGATGTCCACCACCCATCCATCAATTTTCACCACGTGCTACCCACCATTCTTTGTCATAATCATAGTTGAGATCATTCACATCTTCGCTTGATCCAGTCTGCATCTTATCTAGTTTGTTTTGGAAAGAGGGAGAGAGAAAAAAAAATGGGAGAAAAAAAGTAATAAAAAGTCATAAAAAAGAGAAAGAAAAATAAAAAAAGTGTGAGAAAAAAAAGAGAAGAAAAAAAACGAAATTCGGATCTATCTAGACTCAATCTCGTAGTTGAATTCCTATTGGAATCTGTTTTGTGCACTATTCAGTAAAACAGACATAACTTCCTCATACGAAGTCTGTTTTGGCTCTGCGAGTACTCAAATGAAAGCTAGCGACGAGCCGCATGTAAATAGTTGCAGAAGCTTGTTCAATATTTGGCACCTCAAAATCGGCTTCTAAATAGGTCTTTTTGCCCTCCGAAGTTCACGAACACAGCTTATTCCAGTTTTTCAGGCTAGTTTTAGAATTTTTTGACTCCTCATATCAACTAGGAATTGTGTGATTCCGTTTGCGTTTGAAAGCTTGAGTCAATACCATTCTTGAAAAAAATTATCAAAAAATTGGCACAAACTTTTCCAAAGGAAAGTTGGAGAGAAAGTTGTTGATATATCCTGCTTGGCTGTTGTTTCACATCATTGTCTTTATGGCTATTGTGATCTTCACTTATATATTGTTGTCCAGAGCTACTTCATATCCTTTATTGATGCTAGTTGTGCTACAGCGTGACCTCATTAGTGTTCTAGGCTCACGTCTCTAGTCCGGTCTAGCCTAGGACCAACATAGTAACGTCATTGAGCGTTTATTCAACATTGCATCTCTGAATTTATTATTGCTAATCTTTTGCTACCATATATTTAAGCCTTCCAAGATCCACATATTTCTACACCGGGTATATATACGTTCCCCTTGCAATCGCTTTACTCAATCTTCGGAGTTATTTGACACTGCCGGTTGCCTGTCACCACCTGCTGCTTGGTAAGAACTTGTAAGATATTGATATTTGTTTTACTATGAGCGCTTTACCACCACACCCTAGTAGTTCATAGGAACATTATTCTTGAATTTTGTTTCTTGTTTCTACTAATCATGACAGGTTTCGGAGATATAAGTTCTTGGACGACGGACACATCTTCACCATCACAAGAGTTGGGACAACACACACAAGCACATGGTCAGGTTATCTTTTTACCGTCATTTGAGGGTAGATTTAATCCTGCTATTTATCTAGATTGGGATCTTGAAGTAGAACAAATTTTTAGTCACCATGACTTTTCTGAACTTGAGCGAGTACGAGTTGCCACTAGAGCATTTACTGGTTTTGCTTCTGTTTGGTGGAGTGTGCATTGTAAGAAAAACATTCATAACCAACCCACAACTTGGAAAGATTTGAAATATGTATTGAGACAACAATTTTTCCCTCCTTACTATCGTCGTGAATTGCTTCGCAAATTTGAACAATTTAAACAAGGCGACAACACTGTTCATGCTTACTACCAAGAGTTGAAATCTTATATGCATCATTGTGACATAGAAGAATCTTAGGATGATACAATGAATAGATTTTTTGATTTGAACCATGATATTCAGGCAAGATTTCAGTATATTCCTTGTTGCATTACTGGTATGTATGTTCGTGCTTGTACCTTTGAGAGACAGATATAGGAGGATGCATTGGATGACTATAACAACTACTATTCCAGTTCATGCTCACCACCGACGGTTGGTTCCTCCACCATTGCACCTACTAGAGCAGCCCCACCTTGGATTGTGAGCGCGACATCATCTCAAGAGTATGATACATTGTCAACGTCCATACCTATATCAACTACGTCTTTGCGACAAGGTAACAGTAAAGGTATTGATGATATAACTTCACATGAGAATGATGCATGCCTAGTTAACTTGAATGCATCATGTGTTGTGTTACCTCTTGATTTGAGCACACCACCTATTTTAGAGAATCTTGTTACTATCATGAATGCGTTATGTGATCAAACAACTAAAATACCAACAATTTTAAGTGCACCCATTGAATTAACTGTTGATGCAAAAGAACCAATGTTTAATCATTTTGATATGACCTCTAATCTTGGTGATGATTCTGTGTCAAATGACTTGTTGCATGTTTGCTTATTTAAGCATGTTGTAGCATGTAAATTTGATGCAAGTAAGGTTTATTCACCAATGTTGGGATGGTTTAATGATGAACATTGACAATCCTTTGATATGAATAAGAGCTTCACTTATATGTGCAAACTAAGGTGCAATATTTTCATGCCTTCTACTTCTTGTGATAATACTTTGACTTCAGATTTTATGAAATATAAAAATTACTCATGTATACATGTTTCATTTGTGCAAAGACCAAGGGAAGTAAAAATGGATGACATATACATATACAACATGTACACCTAGTCTCTTTTGTTAGCCACATTTCAGATTAAGCAACACCGAGGACGGCTTTGTTTTCAAGAAGGGGAGGATGATGAGGACATGACTACCTTGGATACGACCAAAAATATTGCATACATGTATATTTGTGAGGTGATTTCTAATGCAAACTATGCAATAATTTATTTATGTCATCTAGGACAAAAATATTTCACAAACTTTCGTGCCATGTCTAATTGCAGGTGTATGGGACATTTGTACAATCCACATATGAAGATAAGGGAAAAATAGAAGTTTAGGTGATGTTCAAAAAGTCCTCTCACGTCACTTTTGGGCCAAGAGAAGATAGAGTCCAAGTCTCTCATGTTCTGGATTCAGATTCGGACTGCACAAACATACCTGACTCAAAACGCCAACAACTTTTTCATACGGACTCCGAATTGGGTGATTCTTTTTTTTTTGTTTGAAAGTAGATTATGTGCTCTTTCCAAAACAATTGGATTCACCTTGAAATTCGTCCGGAGCGTTGAGTTATGGACGAAACAATCTGACGTTGCAGCAAAATCCGAGTCAAACTACAAGCCCGAAGGTGTTGCATCACCTCCACTTGGGCCCATGAGCCTTGTACGACCTAGGGTTAGTTTTAGGCTGCCTTGGGACGTCCTCCCAACTCCTTGGCCGCCACCCCTTGCTCCTATATAAGTAGATCCATCTAGTGGATTTTTCCTTGGGATTTGTTTAGTTAAAAGTTAGCCATTGCAACTTCGTGTACTTCGTTTGTGTCCAATGACCAGACCAAGACCGCTTCCGGATCCCCATCATTATCAATACTTCATATATATTCACATTATTCAGATTGCTTTATCATATTCTTGCTTGTTCTTCGATTGCTTGTAGGAATAGACCTTTGTGGTCAGGCTGACCGTGCTTCCGGCATCGTTAGTAACTTTAGGAGATTGGTTTAGCGATTGCTTCGTGCACGTTTGTAGTCGGATTGTCAAAGTCGTCTCCACCAAATCGGTAGTTATCATATGATCGAAAGTTTTCACCTTCCCAAGCCCACTTTAATCAAAATTTTCATCAAGATGTCACCCTTCGAATTATGGGGATGCCTTCTAGCTAAACTTGACTCTTCTTCAGTCCCCTTTTCATCAAGTTTTATATTGCTAAACAAGGAATCAATAGATGAAACACCAATCACTTTAATATCCTCATCTTTACTATGCGCAAAAGATTCTGGCTTCATTGTCATCTGATTTATGAGTGTTGCTTGTGCATCAGAAATTTTTCCTAGCAAATTTTTAGTATGGGCAAACTGAGATTGAAAATTAGCAACTTCTTCATTAACATGATGAAGTTGTTTTGCAATAGCATATAGCAAAATAGAGTGTTGTTTAAGTTCTTCGGTAAAAAAAAGTGTTGTGCTCAAATTGTGTAGAAATGCAATCCTTAGTATCTTTCTCGATTTCGACCAATATATTAGGATATGAGGTATCATGATAATTTTCTCGAGAAATCGTAACTAGGAAAACAAGATAGCAAGCAAGCAAAGAAGCAAACAAGAAAACGGAAAATAGAAAATATTTTTGTATTTCTGTAAAACCTTTTAGAATTGGGGGAGATGAAAATGAGTGGCAAGGGAAAATAAAGTAAATGCAAGGAGATGATAGTGTGTCCATAGGTACTTGATAGATGTTGATGATGTCTCCCTGGCAACGGCGCCAGAAATTATTCCTTCTACTTGTGAGCTACATTGGGATTTCCTGGAAGAGGAGGGGATGATGGAATACAGTAGATATAAGTATTTCCCTTAGTTATGAAACCAAGGTTATCAATCCAGTAGGAGAATCACGCAACAACTCGTTAGCCGCACTTGAACACAAAATAACAAATCCTCGCAACCAACACGAACAAGGGGTTGCCAATCCCTTGGCGATTATTTGCAAGATTAAATTGTTTGATGTTAGATAGATAGATCGCACAAAAATACAAAATAAAATAAATAACGTAAAAGTGCAGCAAGGTATTTTTAGGATTTTTAATATATGATAGAAGTAGACCCGAGGGCCATAGTTTTCACTAGAGGCTTCTCTCTTGAAAATAGCATATGGTGGGTCAACAAATTACTGTTGGGCAATTGATAGAAAAGCAAATAATCATGATGATATCCAAGGCAATGATCATGTATATAGGTATCACATCAGAGAAAAGTAGACCAAAACAATTCTGCATCTACTACTATTACTCCACACACCGACCGCTATCCAGCATGCATCTAGAGAATTAAGTTAAAGAACAGAGTAACGCCTTGAGCAAGATGACATGATGTAGACAAAGTAAACTCATGCGTGAATAAATCCCATCATTTTACCCTTAATAGAAATCATACAATATGTGTCATGTCCCCTTCTGTCACTGGGATTGAGCACCGCAATATCGAACCCATTACAAAGCACCTCTTCCATTGCAAGATAAATCAATCTAGTTGGCCAAACCAAATCAATTGATTGGAGAGAAATACAAAGCTATAAAAATCATGCATAAGAGAGTTCAGTGAAGTCTCAAATAATATTCACGGATAAATCTGATCATAAACTCACAATTCATCGGATCCCAACAAACACACCGCAAAAGTGATTACATCGGATAGAGCTCCGAGAACATCAAGGAGAACATTGTATTGAAGATCAAATTGAGAAAAGAAGCCATCTAGCTACTAACTATGGACCCGTAGGTCTGTGGTAAACTACTCACGCATCATCGGAAGGGCAGCAAGGATGATGTAGATCCCCTCCATGATCGAACCCGCCTGCTGCAGAGTGCTGGAAGAGGCCTCCAGATGGGTCTCTCGAGGACAGGAACTTGCGGTGGCGGAAAAAGTATTTTGTGGACTACTATGTTGGTTTACCGATTTTAGAGAATTTATAGAGGCGGAGTTAGGTCAAATGGAGCTATGTGGGCCCCACAAGCCACCAGGGCGTGCCCTACCCCCTGGGCGCGCCCTAGTGCCTCGTGGGCCACTGCTCCATCTTCTCGTCCCCTCCCAAAGCTTTCCAGGATCTCTTATGTCCAAAAAAATCTCCAAAAGTTTCGTGGGATTTGGACTTCGTTTGGTACTGATATTCTGGAAAACCAAAAAGGCAACAACCAACAACTGGCACTAGGCACTAAGCTAATAGGTTAGTCCCAAAAAATGATATATAATTGCTTGTAAGTGTATATAAAACATCCAAGATTGATACTATAATAGCATGGAACAATAAAAAATATAGATATGTTGGAGATGTATCAGTCATGGATGCCCAACCCTCCTTGGTCTTTGGAACGGCAAACCACACTTCATTTAGCTAGTCGATATTTTTTTCTCTCGCTATCTCCTTGCCAAAAGAATCTTGATTAGAAATAATCCAACCTATGTAAAACTCTTTTCAGCAACTGGAAGAAAGAAATCATATATAGTACCATATTATTTAGTACCGAATTTATGAGGACCAATCTCCCACTGAGAGAGAACAATTTACCTTTCCAATTGCTAAGTCTTTTTTGTAGTCTCTCCTAAATGTGTTTCCATTCAACATTTGTGAGTCTCCAATAATTTATTAGTATCCCCAAATAGTGATCGGAAACAGGCCAACCCGCATGCGAACATTTCAGCATATAGGTGGGCCTTGTCCTGGGCGTCGCCAAAGCAAAACAATTCACTGTTATGAAAATTGGTCTTAAGACCCGTGTCGTGGTTTTGTCATGGAAGATGTCCTTGAGAAAGGACTTAGTCGTGAGGCCATCGCAATTAGGTGGTATCTTGAACTAGGTTGATCAGAAACGAGAGACACGGGTTTACCCAGGTTCGGCCCCTCACGGCAGAGGTAATAGCCTACTTCCTGCTTGTTTGATTATTGCTTCAGATCTCGATTACAAGGGTGCAACTTGGCTAACCTAGTACTCGATAGCTTGTAACTTATTCCTTCTAACTCAAGGGCTCCCCTTTATATATAGGCCAAGGCCATGAGTTTATAGTAGAGTCCAGATCGTAGTACAACCCGTGCCCTAATCTGCTTCCTACTTATATTACCTCCCAAGTAAGGGAGCTTCCTTTGTCTCCTTATCGAGCCGGCCCAGTCCATGAGTCGCCTCCTGGGCCATGAGCTTCATAGGTTTTTTGGCCCACACAGCTGGCTTGATGATGATCCGCCATGGGATGTTGGATCATTCCTTGTCAGGACATACCGTGGGGTATATTTCCAACATTAGCCCCCGGGTTAACTTGGATTCATCCATGTTAAACTTCATATTGGAAATAAGTCTGGGTCATCTTCTTTTTGACTTAGAATTTCCCTTTTTCTTCTTCAGCTTTACTTCTGAAGCGGGTTGTAGGAGGCCGCTGGCTCGTGATATTTTTACACTTGCATCTCTTTCTTCCTCTCACCATAACACCACCATCCGTAATTTATGGAGTTTAGACATGATGTCACAATGAATCTTTGAGCATATCTGTTGGGTGTGAGAACCGAGGCACCCCTTTTGCCCAAAAGTTATTGCACTTCCTCTTTTTTCACACTTGTTGTTCCACCTTCTTGCCATCTTATAAATACACACGAGGGGCTTTGGGTTTTACTTTTACCACTTCCACCCCCCTACTTTATATTCTTCCTTGCGCCCGTGGCTTCTTGCGACTGAAGTAGCACCCGCCCTCTCAATCTCTACAACCATCTCGCCTGTGACCTCAGCGCCGCCCCAGTCGCTGTTGGAACTCTCCAAGAACACTCTGGCCACTTCCGCCATACTCAGGTATGCCGAAATCCTTCTCCTTAGATCTGTAGCACTCCTATTCTCTTGCATAATTCATCGTAGCTCATTGGTGTTCATCACCACTCTTCGGTAGTAGATCTAGATTCATTTGAGCAACCCGAGTAAATTCCTTAGTTGTTGTTGTAATACCATTTTTGCATCTTGAATCTTTTTACTACTCTCAAATCCCTATTGACCGACTAGCTTGCACACGCACTTCATGTTTAGGTATTTTAAATTTTTCCTTTTGGAACAATTTTTAGATCCATAATTGTAGTTGCTCCGTTGGAATCTTGTTTATAGCCAACTCAACACTTAGTAGAAAACCAGAAAACTACCTAAGAGCTGAAATCATAGTTTGCCCACTTGTCCATATCTACCATAGTTCATAAACCTGAATCATAGTTTCAACGAATGGCCATGTTGCTCTTTTGTCGGCTTATAACTTGGTAGCCATAGCCTGAATAGAAATAGCTACCCTATCATTTTGTCACCTTGTAACTTGAGTAACCCGGTGACTTGCCAGTCATGAACATAACGCGCCAGCTCATTATTCCACCGCCTTATTGCTACATCTTGAGCTTGCGTTGGTTTTTCCCTTGAAGATGAAAGGGTGATGCAGCAAGTAGAGATAAGTATTTCCATCAGCTAAGAACGAAGGTATCAATCCAGTAGGAGGAACACCCAAGTCTCCAATAGTTGCACCTACACAAACAAACAAATACTTGCACCCAACGTGATAAAGGGGTTGTCAATCCCTTCACGGTTACTTGCAAGGATGAGATCTAATAGATATAGGCATAAAAGAAAATAAAAGTGCAAAAGTAAATAAAAATAAGTAAATTGCAGCAAGGTATTTTTGGGATTTTGTTTTATAGATCTGAATATATAATGATAAAAATAGACCCGGGGGCCATAGGTTTCACTAGAGGCTTCTCTCTTGAACAAAGCATATGGTGGGTAAGGAAATTACTGTTGAGCAATTGATAGAAAGCGCAAAGTTATGACGATATCTAAGGCAATGATCATGAATATAGGCATCACATCAGTGATAAGTAGACCGACTCTTACCTGCAACTACTACTATTACTCCACACATTGACTTCTATCCAGCATGCATCTAGAGTATTAAGTTCATAAGAATGGATTAACACCTTAAGCAAGATGACATAATGTAGAGGGATAGATCCAATCAATATGGTAAAAAACCCCATCTTTTATCCTTAATGGCAACAATACAATACGTGCCTCGGTACCCCTCCTGTTAATGGGTGAGGACACCGCAAGATTGAACCCATCACAAAGCACCTCTCCCATTGCAAGAAAAATCAATCTAGTTGGCCAAACCAAATCAATAGATCAGAGATAAATACAAAGCTATCTTAATCATGCATAAAAGATTTCAGAGAAGACTCAAATAATATTCATAGATAATCTGATCATAATCCACAATTCATTGGATCTCAACAAACACGCCGCAAAAGAAGATTACATTGAATAGGTCTCCAAGAACATTGTATTGAAGATCGAAGAGAGTGAAGTAGCCATCTAGCTTTGGTGTGACCTCTGGTATATGGGGAAGATTTGGGTATTTATAGAGCTGGTATTAGGGTTAGGGGAGTCCCAAGGGGCCAACAATCTTGGGGGTGCACGCCCCTTGGGGCGTGCCTTGTGAGCTTATGGCCCACTCATGGCTCCTCTGGCCTCCTCCCAAAGCTTCGTGGTTGTCTTATGGTCCAAGAAAAATCCTCAAAAAGTTTTGTTCCGTTTGGACTCCATTTGGTATTGATTTTCTGTAAAAGATAAAAACAAGAAAAAAACAGCAACTGGCACTAGGCACTAGGTAATAGGTTAATCCTAAAAAATGATATAAATAGCATATTAATGCATATAAAACATCCAAGATGGATAATATAATAGCATGGAACAATAAAATAATTATAGATACATTAGAGACGTATCACTTATCATCGCTTTTCATTGCTTGCCTAAATTTGGGTCAGAGCTTTAGTAATCACGGTCGTCTTGTCATTTTATCGAGTCATAACTTTAAATATCTTGGCGGCTTGCCACTCCTAGATAGAACACGTTGGCTTGTCATTATTTCTTTTACTTTGCAATTTAGTCCTTAGGTGACTCATCTTGGCTATGACTGAAAAAGCCTGCAACTAGTTTAGATCCCATGTCTCAACTCTTATGTTGCACGACCTCGTGGAGCAAGGCCTGTTGCTGGCTTAGGAAACGATTAGTTGGTGAGCACCTGAAGAAGAGAGTTCTCCCCAGCCTTAGTAAGAATATGTGGCCGTCTTTGTAGATCATCTTTAGAGGGGTTTTTGTCTGCCTGGGTCAAAATTCTTCTAGGGTGTTCTCAACTTTTTCGACCTCCGACCCCAGGACCTTGGTCCAAACTGAGTTACCAATCTCTGCTAGTTTCAAGTCTTCTATGAAGTATATCTCCAAACAGAGACAACTATTGCACTCTTCCTAGAGTTCTTTTACATCGACCACCAGACCAAGTTCAAGGACGGTCCTAGCATAGAACTTGGTGGCATTTCTATTCTAAGATGAAAAAACAGTCCTTTTCCAGAAGCCAAGCTATCCAGTCATGCCAGGGGATGGAACAAGACTTGGTTCTACTCAAGGTTGTCGGAATAGTAATCCTGAATCGGATCGAAGTTCCGATGGTAGAATCGCAAATCGTAGAATCTTCACTATTAGGATCGTAGAAACGTAGATTCTTTGAACCAAAATCATAGAATCAAAGAGGTTAATTTGGATCGTAAAGTCGTAGAATCGTACAACAGAATCGCGATTCTGACAACCTTTCTACTGCAAGAACATTGCCCCTGAAGGTGAAAATCCTTTGCCGAGCTACCGATTGGACTGGCTCAACGCAATGCTTTCTTTTTAGGGTTTGCCACCAAATGAGGAACGGAAACAATTTGCTCTTTTTATTCTAAGTTAAGAGCTCTGACAGCTAATGGCCTCACCGGGATCGACCTGACCCGATGTTGGATAAGCTGGCGAATCCATCCCCTTAGCTGGAGGGGTGACATGATGTGCAACTACACTAGCAACCTGGATGATGTGCAATGTTTCAGTCGAGTCAATTTGTGTGAGGATGAAATAAACAAAGCCACAAAGAAGCTATTGGGAGAGCCCCAAGACAGGTGCAACAAAACTGGGCTAGCTCCCTTTTGGCTGACCAACCTTGTGCCTCAAGTAAGTATAATTGTGAATACTTAGTCATTCTATCTTACTTATTTTTCCGCCCTTATGTTTAATATCCGGCTTATCAGATATGCAGGTAGACTCTAGGCTTTGGAAAAAGAAGAAGCCTCAAAAGGCTGCCCCTACCCTAGTTGAACAACATAACAAGCTAGCCGATGTTGATGAGTCGGCTACCGAAAATGTGTTGGAGGTAGAGCTTGACTCACATGGTCGTCTTTTTATTCAACTTTCTGACGCCCCTTCTTCTCAGGATAACACCGAGACCAATCAAGCCGGCCAGGTCGAGGTAATTTGAATCTCATCCAGCTCAGGAACCTTAATCTAGAAAAGAACGAGATGAGCCGTCAGAAAGGTACCATCTTCACAACCAGACGCTCACTTAGATCCAAAATTTCTTTTAAAGTAATCGAAGGAAGTCAGCACATCCAAGCGTAAGCTCCGGAACAATTCTAGTGAGTTGTTTGGTAGCTTATGTGATGAATCAGTCCCCGCAGGCGAGGAAATGAGGTGGCTCATAGCCCAACTCCTTCTCTCCCACGAGCCAGCCTTTTTAGGCAACCACTTAATCCTTATGACTCGAATTATCAAGAGACATCACCCTCCTCAAGATAATCAACGGCCTCCCAACACATGTAGTTGGTTATTAAGCGTGGGTAAGCATTTGGTAATTTATACTTTGTCATAGCAATTGTTTCTTTAACTTGAATATACTCATATGACTGCAGGGTGATTGCTTGTATCTATATTGGTATATCCCCGAAGAGGAGAGGATGATACAGCACAACAACGGTAAGTATTTCCCCCATTTATGAAACCAAGGTTATCAGTCCAGTAGGAGAACGAAGGAACACTATGTAAACAATACATGCACACTAATAATAAATACTCGCAACCCAACGCGTAAGAGGGTTGTCAATCCCTCCTTGGTATTGAGATGGATTAAATTGTATGAGATTGGATAAATAAATCTAGCACAAACAGGAAATAAAATAAATAAATAAAAAGTGCAGCAAGGTACTTTTGGGTTTTTGAAATAATAAATCTGAAAACAATATGATTAAAGATAGAGCGAGAGGCCGTAGATTTCACTAGTGGCTTCTCTCGAGAAAATGGCATATTGTGGGTAAACAAATTACTGTTGGGCAATTGATAGAAGAGCAAATAAGTATGATGATATCCAAGGCAATGATCATGTATATAGGCGTCACGTCCAAGATTAGAGGCCAAAATGATTCTACATCTACTACTATTACTCCACACATCGACTGCTATCTAGCATGCATCTAGTGTATTAAGTTCATGGACAAACGAAGTAATGCAATAAGAATGATGAGATGATGTAGACAAGACCTATTCATGTTGGAATAGAACCCATCCTTTTATCCTTAATGGCTATGATACGTGCATGTCACTTCTCCATCTGTCACTAAGACTGAGCACCACTAGATCGAAACCATCACAAAGCACATCTTCCCATTGCAAGAAAAATCAATCTAGTTGGCTAAACCAAACCAAAGTTTCAGAAAGAAATATGAGACTATAATAATCATGCATATAAAAGATTGAAGAATACTCAAATAATATTCATATATAGAACTGATCATAAACTTGCAATTCATCGGATCCCAACAAATACACCGCAAAAAGTCACTACATCAAATAGATCTCCAAGAACATCGTGGAGAACATTGTATTGAGAATCAAAAAGAGAGAAGAAGCCATCTAGCTACTACCTACGGACCCGTAGGTCTATGGTAAACTACTCACGCATCATCAAAGGAGCACCAATGTGGATCATGAACCCCTCTGTGATTGTGTTCCCCTCCATCAAGGTGCCGGAATAGGGCTCTAGATATGATCTCGTGGTTCTGGAACTTGCAGCGGCTGGAATTGTGTTTCATAGACTCCCCTAGTATTTTTGTAATATTTGGGTATTTATAGAGCCAAGAGGCAGTGGAGAGGAGCTCTGTGGGCCCCACTATCCATCAGGGCATGTCTAGGTGGGTAATGGGCCCACGAGCCTCCCCTCTGGCACTTCCTTGGCTCCCAAGTTATCTTTTGGGCAGAAAAAAATCTCCAAAAAGTTTTTCTAAGTTTGGACTCTGTTTGATATGGACATTCCGCGAAGTACAAAGCAAGTAAAAAAACAACAATTGGCACTAGGCACTATGTCAAAAGGTTAGTCCCAAAAAATGACGCAAAGTTGCTACAAAATGAATATAGAACATCCATGAATGATAATATAACAATATGGAACAATAAAAAATTATAGATACGGTGGAGGCATATCACCATCCCAAAGCTTAATTCTTGCTCGTCCTCGAGTAGGTAATTGACAAAAATATAATTTTTGATGTGGAATGTTGCCTAACATGTTCATCACATATTCTTTTCTTTTGTAGCATGGACATTTGGACGTTTAGATGATTCAAAGCAATAGTCTATATTTGACATGAAGATTTCAATACTCAAGCATATCAACAAGTGACCATGTCTTTCAAAATATCAACACTAAAGCAAGTTATCCCTAGCCCATCATGCTCAATCATTGATCAATTCATGAAACACACTTGAATATTAGCTACATCCAATGCACAAGTATGATCATAGTGCTCCCTAGTTGGTGCTTTATAAGAGAAGATGGAGACTCAAATGAAAATAAAAATTGAGTAATGTAAATAGATAGGCCCTTCGCAGAGGGAAGCAGAGATTTGTAGATGTGCCAGAGCTCAGAGCTTAAATTGAGAGATAACATATTTTGAGAGGCATGCTTTTCCCGTCAACGAAAATGACCGAGTAGTTCCCAATACTTTCCATTCTAGATACATCATAGGTGGTTCCCACACATAAAATAAAGTTTATTCCTTTTTCCACCATTCTTTCACAATCCATGGCTAGCCATATCCACGAGTGCCTTCCATACCAACACTTTCCAAGGAATTTATTATTTGACAACATAAAGTAAATTTCTTTTTCATTTCGGGACTGGGCATCCCTATTACCACCACACTCTCGTGCGATGACAAGTGAATCAACACTCATCTTGAGAATAAGAAATCTTGCATGGAAAAATATTGGTCACCCCCTACCGCTTCATGAGCCGTAAGGGCACACAAAAAGGAAATTCATTTTGAAAATTAGATTTCGCACATACAAATTTACTTGGGACGACATGGAAGTAACACATATAGGTAGATATGGTGGACTCATATGGCAAAACTAGGTTTAAGGATTTCGGATGCACAAGTATTATTCCCACTTAGTGGAAGGAAAGGTTGGCAAATAGATTGAGAAGCAACCAACCAAGAAACGAAAATTCCCATAAACGAACATTAGGCATAACTAACACCGAATAATGCATCACAAGTAGGATTTAACTTCATTGCATAACTATTAACTTTCATGCTTGCATAGGGAATCACAAACCTTAACATCAATACTCTACCTAAAGCATAATTACTCACCAGCATGACTCACATATTACTATCATCATATCATAAAACTACTACAAAGAATCAAGTTTATAATATCCAATGATCTTCGTGAAAGTTTTTATTATATCCTCCTTGGATACCTATCACTCTGGGACTAATTTCATATATTACTGTTGCTTATATCAAGATCTCAAACAAATTTAAGTGAAGAACATGAGCATAAATAATTTTCATCATCTCTCAAAATAATATAAGTGAAGCATGAGAGAATTTCTTCAAACTTTACCAACTCTCAAATTAATCTAAGTGAAGCATGAGAGTATTTCTTCCAAAATAAAAGCACCACTGTGCTCAGAAAAGATATAAGTGAAACACTAGAGCAATTCCATAACTCAAAAAATTGAAGTGAAGGACAAAGAGCAATTATAACAAATCATAGCATCATTATGGCTCCCTCAAATAGGTGTGTCCATCAAGGATGATTGTGACAAACTAAAAAGCAAAACAAGCAAAGACTCATATAATACAAGACGCTCCAAGCAAAACTCATGATATGTGATGAATAAAAATATAGCTGCAAGTAAAATTGACGAAGGTTGTTAGAAGAAAGAGGGGATGCCTTCCGGGGAATCCCCAAACTTAGTTGCTTGATTATCCTTGAAAATTACCTTGGGGTGCCATGGAAATCCCAAAGTTGAGGTTCTTTTCACTCCTTATTCCTTCATCCATCGTGATCTCACGCAAAACTTGAAAACTTCAATCACACAAAACTTAACAAAACCTTCGTGAGATACGGTTGTATGACAAAGCAAATCATCACTTGAAGTGCTGTTGCAAACCCATTCATATTTTATTATTTCGTTATACCTATTGTATTATAACTTTACCATGGTCTATACCCCCCGATACAATCCGTAGATTCATCAAAATAAGCACACAATGCAACGAAAACAGAATCTGTCAAAAACAAAATAGTCTGTAGTAATCTTAACTTTGTCCATATTTCCATAACTCCAAACATCCTGAAAAATTAGGACAATGTAGGAAATTTGTAGATCAATATTTTTTAGAAAAATCAGCATTTTTTGTCACATCTGTCATTTTTGAAAATTCTGCTACTGGATGCAAAAGTTTCTGTTTTTCAACAAGATCAAATCAACTATCACCCTACATGATCCTAAAGGCTTTACTTGGCACAACCACTAATTAAAACGTAAAAACACAATCATAACAGTAGCTCAATTGTGTGAACACACAAAAACATAAAGAAAAAGAGAAAAATATATTTTATTCATTGGGTTGCCTCCCAACAAGTGCTAGCGTCTTATGCCCCTAGCTAGGGATAATGCATAGATTCAAGTATTGTCATCTTTAGTTTTTGACCCCTAGGATGCCCTCATGATTGAATCATATGGTGGCTTAATTCACCTTCTATGGAAGTGTTCCATACCCTTTCTTAGTGGAAACTGCAATTTAATATTCCCTTCTTTCATATCAGTCATGACACAAAAACGGTCTACCATGTATAATGGGACAAAACAGATTGCAATCAATATCAAGAACAATAAAATATATGGGCACATAGTTCCTGTTTGCAACAATAAGAACATCCTTAATCCTTCCCAAAGGTATTTTAATAGTAGGATACGCCAAGTGCAAATTAAGAGAACATTCTTCCAACTTGGTAAAACCTAGCACATCACAAAGAGATTTCGGAATAGTGGAAACACTGGCACCTAAATCGCATAAAGCAAAGCACTCATAATTTTTTATCTTGACTTTAATAGTAGGTTACCATTCATCATAAAATTTTCTAGGAATTGAAATCTCTAGTTCCAACTTTTCTTCTCAAGCTTTCATCATCTCTTCTACATTATGTTTAGTAAAATCTTTATTTTGTTCATAGGATGTCGGATTTCGGGTTCCGGCAAAACCCTTGAGGTTCGAACACTGGGGTGCACACAAAGACCTCTCCCCCTCTCTAGCTTGCACACATCATGATCTCACGGCCTAGCTCGACGAACCCAAAGAACAAGAGACACAAGAGTTTATACTGGTTCGGGCCACCGATGTGGTGTAATACCCTACTCCAGTGTGGTGTGGTGGATTGCCTCTTGGGCTAAGGATGAATAGTTACCAGGGGAAGAATAGCCTCCTCAGGAGAGGTGTTCTTGTGCTTGGTGAGCTTGTGTGGTTATGGATGGTCTCTCTCTAGATGAGCCGATTCGGTCCCCCTTCCTATGGTGATGGCTAGTCCTATATATAGAGGCCCGGGTCCTCTTCCCAAATATTAGGCGGGAAGGGATCCCACAATGGCCAATTTGAAGAGGGACAGCTAGTACAAGCTATCTTGACAAAAGTAGTCTTCACCTGCCAAAGGCTCTGGTGGTGACGCTGTCTTGGGCTCCACGGTGACCTCCATCTTGCTATCCTGCTGGTCTTGGTCTTGTTGCACCGATATGGAAACCTTTGCCTGATGCCTCGGGACTCCTTGCCTGTGCTTGCCCCTTTAGCATGAATGAGGAAACAAGGACACTGCGCGCGCTAGCTCCCGCCTGGTTCCAGTCATCATGGCTTGCGTGACTTGACTTGATCTCTCCGCCCCTCGCGAGCCAGCCTGGTGAGGCCGCCCCTGAGGAGGTCATGTGTCATCCACCTCGCAAGGCTTGGCCCCTCACGCTCTTGAGTGTTTGCTGGTGAAGATGGGTCGTGCAGGGCCGCTGCTAGAGCCATGCCGCGGGCCGCGGGTACAAAAGTCTGGGGACCCCCGTTCCCAGAACTCCGACAGTAGCCCCCAGGCCCAAGGCGAAGCCAAAGGGCAAGTGCGGAGCGCCGCGGGCCCCAACAGCTTGCGGCCTTGCTTGGCGCGTGGCGACTGATTGGACGTGGGCGTCTCCACATCCCCATGCTACCTCGGCAACTGCCCGTCTGATAAAAAGGCCGGTGCGGGCAACGCTCTCCTTCATTGCTTTCCTTTGCCTAGCTCCAGATCCCCTCTCCCGCTCCTTACTTCCAAAATCTCTAGATTTGCTTCAATCCCCTTCCGACCTTCCCACCAATGGCGCCCCGAAAGTCCAAGGTCGTTTTGCCGCCCGCATGGTATGAGCCGGCTCTGGACGCGCCCAACGTCTCGGAGAAGAACCTCGCCGCGAGGCGCCTGCTGACGGTGGGGGAAAACAATGAGAAGGGAAGAATGAGCTCCGGGCTAGCTCCGCCGTGCCGGAGACTTTGAAGAGCTCCTTCTACCCCTCCTTTATGGGCAGCGTCGTTGCTGGCCTGGTTCCCCCTTTCTCCGACTTCTTCTATGCAGTCCTCCAACATTACAGGTTGCAGGCCCTCCATCTCTATCCCAACTCCATTCTTCTTTTGTCGATCTTAGCCTTCTACTATGAGGCGTATGTCGGGGTGATGCCGTCTGTGGCACTGCTGCGCCACTTCTTCTTCCTCCAAATCAACGACAGCCACACCTCGGGGTGCGCCAACTTCATCGCGGCCGGCAAGGCCAATGCGATCTCGAAGGCTGGAAAGAAAGACGAAGGCTTCAGGAGCAAGTGGGTCATGATGGATGCCAAGTGCGTCCACCCACGATTGAAGCTGCCGACGGAGATGCCCCAGCCCGACGAGGGGTGGTCCTGTGTGAAGCTTACTAACGACCGGGCGAAGGCGGTGCTGGAGAAGATGACTGCCGACCTGAGGCCGGGCAATGCGAAGGCGGCGAAGCTGACGGGGGCCATGCTCCTGAGGGAGTTCCTGACACTGCGGGTGCCTCCTCTCCAAGAGCGCTCGTGCCCCTTGTGGATGCTCGGGGACGGAGAGGACAAGCTTCGCCTGAGCCCGGAGGCCTTGTCCGAAGGGGAGCTGGCTGTGGCTCTCTGCCTCTTGGTCGGGGACGACCAAGAGTATCCATCGAGTGTCCACGCTTCCTTGTTCCTTTGGAAGGACGGGGTGCTTGTCGCGGCCGCCATGCCCACCTTTGATGGGCGCGGCCTGGTGCCGTCGGCGCCCCTTGGAGTTCCGGTGGCGACGGCGATAGTGGACATGTCTTCTGGCGATTCCTGCAGGGATGGGGAAGAGGAGGAGGAAAATGAGTGCGACTCGGAGACGACCCCCGAGGGGATGGGGCAGACCTCCCCCGTGCGCAAGGCCGACACCCTCTGCACCCTGCCAGATGACGACAGCGAGGACGACGTCCTCCCGGAGAGGGAGGAGCCGCCTGTGGTTCCGACGAAGGGCAGGTCGGCACTGCTCTCACGGACGACACTCCTGCCTCGACACCGCCTGGAGCTGCTTCTGGTCCATCTGCTGCCCCTGCCTCTTCTCCTGCAGCCCGCGCGCCTGTGCCTCGGGCTGCGAGGCTCTCCAGCTTCAAGCTCACGAAGCGGAGGGACTATGCCGCGGTGGACTAGTAAGTGTTCCTTTCCTGCCTCGTTCTTGCTTCTGCTGCTCGTCCTTGACTCTTCTTCGTTGTGCAACTAGGCCGACGCCCGCGGCGAAGAGGAGAAAGGGGGACGAGGTGGTACTGCTCAAGCCCAGATCGCGTCCTACGGCCACACCCCTCTCCATGGATAAGGGCAGCAACGGCGCTCGTGCTTCTCCAGCCCGATCATCCTCACGAGGCTTGGTGGAGCATCCTCGGGAGGAGTCAGCCCCCGAGGCCCCGCTGGCTCCGGAGGTGCCAACGTCCGGCTCGGGCGCTAGGGTCCGAGAGGCTCAGGAGCCTCTGGCCTCCCAGGCCATGGTGACGATGTCGCCTCCTCCTTCTTCTACCGTGTTGCTGTCTCCGGGATCTTCTGCCTCTCCTGACGTCCTAGAGCATGCTCTTTCTGCGATGGCCCTACTACGAGAAGATCTTCAAGGCACTGATCATCGCCTGGTGGCCGGGCGCCTGGAGCTGGTCTCTGGCTGGCTTCACTCCGATGTGTCCGTCCAGGCGACGCTGAGCCAGGCTGTTGTCAACTCCGAGAAGGACAGGGAGGCTATCGCCCAAGTTGTGGCCGCCCGCGAGGTGGCGCTGAAGGATGCTGGGGTCACCCAAGACCGCTGCCGGTCGCTGGAGGCCGAGCTAGAGACCATGCGGAGGGAGCGCGCGAAAGAAGCCCATGGCCGCAAGGCATAGGAGGAGAAGATGAGGGCCCGAGGGGACGCCATCAAGGATCGCGACGCCGAACAGGAGCAGTTGGCGAAGGAACATGCCACGGAGCGCAGCCGGCTGGAGGAGCTGGAGCAGAAACTGAAGGCCGAGAAGGCTGAGCGTGACGCCAAGGCATAGGTCCTGGCTGAGGACCGCGCGGCCTTCAATCTCCTTGACGAGAGGTCTCGTACGGTGCTGCAGTCACTCTACGAGAAGGGCTTGGAGGAGCCGCTGGCCGCCGACGACAAGGGCCCCACCTAGCTGCTTCCTTATCTGGTCGGTGCACTAGAGGACGTTGTGAGCAGCATTGGCCCCATGGCGGAGGAAGAAGCCCGCGTTCTTTCCTCTACCGTGCTGACACACGTCTTCAGCCACCTCCATCTCCACGATCCTGCTGCCCGCCTTGACGAGCTGCTGGAGCCTGTGAAAGACGAGCATTGTGAGGTCGTTGCTGCAGTTGTGAAGGGTCAGGTGGAGGCCCTGCTGAAGAGGTTACGCGCCTTTGCTCCCTCGCCCCCGACCAGCGGTGCTACTGATCCTGCAGCTTCGGCTGGTGGTACAGGTGGAGGCAACACCGTTGAAGAAGAAGCATCCATCGCAGGCGACGGCGGTGTCCAGGGATGACGGGACAACTTGCTGGCAGCTCCTTCCTATTTTAGTTTCAGCAATATGCATCATGCCTCGTGGAGGCGTTAAACTCGCGTTTGGTTTCAGGAGAACAATATGTCTTGTAATATTTGCTTTGAAATTCTATGATTTCCTTTCCATTTGCTTTATGTTTTACGTCGGTAGGGCCCGATCCCGCACATACCTCAACCACCCTTGGGCCGTTCGGATCACCAGGACGGACCAAGGAGTGAGGGGCTACGTGATCAGTTAGGCTCCAGAGTCACGATGCTCAGGAGTCTCCCTTGACTCGCAAACAGCATATAGAAAGGAGATCTGGGAGTAGGCCTAGTGTTCTACGTCGGCAAGGCCCAACCCCACGCGTACCTCAGCCACCATTGGGTCGTCCAGATCACCAGGACGGACCAAGGAGTGAGGGTCTACATGGTCAGTTAGGCTCCTGAGTCGCGATTCTCAGGAGTCCCCCTTGATGTTCAAACGACCTTCATATCTTAGATCTGCTTGGGAGGGCGCAACGACCAGGTCCGAGGGACCTGGCAGGGTGGCGTGCGCTTGGGTCACAACCCCCGTGCCCAGCCACCTCGCACGAGTCTCCAGAGGGGAGGTGTTGCGATGGGGCCTGACACTAAGCTTGGAGGCTCCCTGAGGTTGATACGCCATGAGGCCGCCCTCAGTTGTTTATCACCAGCGCGGAGCATGGCACTTCCGCACTTGCATGGGCATAGCCGCTCCTCGGCAGTGTCGACTGCCAGCGTGGAGCATGGTGCATCCACTGGCACGTGGGAGGGGACTCCCTACTGCGGAGAGCCCCCGGGGCGTGTACAGCCCCGCCGTGACATGTGGCTTGCACGGTAGGGCCAGACGAGGTGTGTCTGGGCACTCGCGAGCCAGCGTGGGACTCGCGAGGCCCTACCTCAAGGCGGGTTGCACCAGGTCTTGGTTCTTGATGGCTGTGGCGTTCCTGCGAGATGGTTAGACAATCTGCACCGAACAAATTTCCTGAGGTTATCGCACAAGAAGGCCGAGCACCAACGACCCCAAGAGGTGATGTGAACGGGGCCGGCCCACCAGACAGAGCTCAGCCGTTGGATTTATCGACGCTGCAGGGATGGGCCCGAGCACAGACGTTGTGCCTAGCCTTCTTATGTGAAGGATCCTGAAGAAAGTAGATCGGTGTGTGGCTCCCATGGTGGGTGACAATCAAGCAGGCAGTGATGACCATAATATATTATGCATGAAGAGCAAACTAGCTTAGGTAAATGCAAGGACGATAGATGCCACTAGGTCAGACCCGAGCGACCTATGGATGATACTGCCCTAGGGGCGCCCCCAGCAGGGTGAACTAAAGATGCATGCGGATACATGCCACAGGGATAGACCCACGTGGCCCAGGAATGATGCAGCCTAGGGGCGCTCTCCTTGAGGAGAGGTCTCGGAAGGCGCTGCAGTCACTCTACGAGAAGGGCTTGGACGAGCCGCTGGCCGCCGACGACAAAGGCCCCACCCAACTGCTTCCTTATCTGGTCGGTGCGCTGGAGGACGTTGTGAGCGGCATCGGCCCCATGGTGGAGGAAGAAGCCTGCGTTCTTTCCTCAGCCGCGCTGACGCACGTCTTTAGCCACCTCCATCTCCACGATCCTGCCGCCCACCTTGACGAGCTGCTGGAGCCTGTGAAAGACGAGCATTGTGAGGCCCTGCTGAAGAGGTTACGCGCCTTTGCTCCCTCGCTCCCGACCAGCGGTGCTACTGATCCTGCAGCTCCGGCTGGTGGTACAAGTGGAGGCAACACCGTTGAAGAAGAAGCATCTATCGCAGGCGACGGCGGTGTCAAGGGATGACAGGACAAGTTGCTGGTGGCTCCTTTCCTGTTTTAGTTTCTGCAATATGCATCATGCCTCGTGGAGGCGTTAAATTCGCATTTCGTTTCAGGAGAACAATATGTCTTGTAATATTTTCTTTGAAATTCTGTGATTTCCTTTCCATTTGCTTTACGTTTTACGTTGGCAGGGCCCGATCCCGCGCATACCTTAGCCATCGTTGGGCCGTTTGAATCACCAGGACGGACCAAGTAGTGAGGGGCTACCCGATCAGTTAGGCTCCTAAGTTGTGATGCTCAGGAGTCCCCCCTGACGCGCAAACAGCCTATAGAAAGGAGATCTGGGAGTAGGCCTAGTGTTCTACGTTGACAGGGCCCGACCCCACGCGTACCTCAGCCGCCATTGGGCCGTCCAGATCACCAGGACGGACCAAGGAGTGATGGGCTACGTGGTCAGTTAGGCTCCTGAGTCGCGATGCTCAGGAGTCCCCCTTGACGTTTAGACAACCTTCGTACCTTGGATCCGCTTGAGAGGGCACGTGACGACCAGGTCCAAGGGACCTGGCAAGGTGGCGTGCACTTGGGCGTGACCCAAGCGCAGCCCCCATGCCCAGCCCCCTCGTGCGACTCTCCAGAGGGGAGGTGTTGCGATGGGGCCAGACACTGAGCTTGGAGGCTCCCTGAGATTGATACGGCTGTGAGGCCGCCCTCAGTTGTTTATCACTAGCGCGGAGCATGGTGCTTCCGCACTTGCACGGGCATAGCCGCTCCTCAGCAATGTCGACTGCCAGCACGGAGCATGGTGCTTCCACTGGCACGTGGGAGGGGACTCCCTACTGCAGAGAGCCCTCAGGGCGTGTACAGCCCCGCCCTGACACGTGCCTTGCACGATAGGGCCAGACAAGGTGTGTGAGGGAGTCCTGGACTAAGGGGTCCTCGGGCGTCCGGCCTGTTATCCATGGGCCGGACTGATGGGCTGTGAAGACATGAAGGCCGAAGACTGTACATGTGTCTGGATTGGACTCTACTTGGCATGGAAGGCAAGTTTGGTGACCGACTATGAAGATTCCTTCTTATGTAACCGACTCTATGTAAACCCTAGATCCCCTCGGTGCCTATATAAACCGGAGGGGTTAGTCCGGAAAAGATATTCATGACCATAGTCATACAGATTAGGCTTGTAGGGTTTAGCCATTATGATCTCGTCGTAGATCAACTCTTGTAACACTCATATTCGTCAAGATCAATCAAGCAGGACGTAGGGTATTACCTCCATAGAGAGGGCCCGAACCTAGGTAAACATCGTGTCCCCCATCTCCTGTTACCATCGATCCTAGACGCACAGTTCGGGACCCCCTACCCGAGATCCACCGGTTTTGACACCGACATTGGTCCTTTCATTTAGAGTTCCACTGTGTCATCAATGAGAGGTTCGATGGCCCCTCCGATCGTCCATAGTGACGCTGTCCAAGGAGAAACCTTCCTCCCCAGACAGATTTTCATATTCGGCGACTTCGTACTGCGGGCCAACTCACTTGGCCATCTGGAGCAGATTGATAGCTACGCCCCTGGCCATCAGGTCAGATTTGGAAGCTTGAACTATATCGCGGATATCCGTGGAGACTTAATCTTCAATGGATTTGAGACCGCGGCAATCGCTCCCCCTCGCCCCGATGAACGAGACCTAAATTTGTCATCGGACCAGGCCCTGGAGATGGTTCCTATAACTGCTACGACCTTAGATCCAGAGCGGTTTGCACCATCCGAAGCCACAGAGTCCGCGGCGTTGGAGCCGCACACAAACTCAACACCAGGCAATATTAGCGTCAACGGAATTTCGGACTCGTTTCCGACTATAAGTTTTGAACCTTGTGCGCTCCCGGACGCCGAGCTGGATCGGTTATCAATCATCGAGTTCAGCGCCGCAGATGTCTTCCAACACTCATTGGATAGTAACATTGTCCCTTCTCTCTTTTTCTCTCATTTTTTGGGCCTTCTCTTTTTTTTATGGCCTTTCTCTTTTTTGGGGGCCTTCTCTTTTTTATGGCCTTTCTCTCTTTTTTATTTATTTATTTATTCCTCACTTGGGACAATGCTCTAATAATGATGATCATCACACTTCTATTTATTCACAACTCAATGATTACAACTCGATACTAGAACAAAGATGACTCTATATGAATGCCTCCGGCGGTGTACCGAGATTGCGATGAATCAAGTGTGACATGTATGAAAAAATATGGACGGTGGCTTTGCCACAAATACGATGTCAACTACATGATCATGCAAAGCAATATGACAATGATGATGCGTGTCATAATAAACGGAATGGTGGAAAGTTGCATGGCAATATATCTCGGAATGGCTATGGAAATGCCATAATAGGTAGGTATGGTGGCTATTTTGAGGAAGATAAGGAGGATTATGTGTGAAAGAGCGTATCATATCACGGGGTTTGGATGCACCGGCGAAGTTTGCACCAACTCTCAATGTGAGAAAGGGCAATGCACGATACCGAAGAGGATAGCAAGGATGGAAGGGTGAGAGTGCGTATAATCCATGGACTCAACATTAGTCATAAAGAACTCACATACTTATTGCAAAAATCTACAAGGCATCAAAAACCTCGGCACTACGCTATTGGGGAACGTAGCAGAAATTCAAAATTTTCTACGCATCACCAAGATCAATCTATGGAGAAGTCTACCAACGAGGGAAGGCGAGTGCATCTACATACCCTTGTAGATCGCTACGCGGAAGCATTCAAGAGAACGGGTTTGTTGGAGTCGTACTCGTCGTGATCCAAATCACCGATGATCCTAGTGCCGAACGGACGGCACCTCCGTGTTCAACACACGTACAGCCCGATGATGTCTCCTACGCATTGATCCAGCAAGGGAGAAGGAGAGGTTGGGGAAGACTCCATCCAGCAGCAGCACGACGGCGTGGTGGTGGTGGAGGAGCGTGGTACTCCAGCAGGGCTTCGCCAAGCACCGCAAGAGACGAGGAGGGAGAGGGGTAGGGCTGCGCCAAGGAGAGGAACTCATGTGTTGGCAGCCCCAAGTCCTCAAGTATATATAGGGGAGAGGGAGGGGTGCGCCCCACCTAGGGTTCCACCCTAGGGGCGGCGGCCAGCCCCAATCCCATCTAGGGTGGCGGCCAAGTGGAGGGGAGAGGGAGGCGCACCAGGCATGGGCCTTAAGGCCCATCTGCCCTTAGGGTTTGCCCCCTCTTCCCCTTAGGCGCATGGGCCTTGGTGAGGAGGCGCCCCAGACCACTTAGGGGCTGGTCCCTTCCCACTATTGGCCCATGTAGGCCTCCGGGGCTGGTGGCCCAACCTGGTGGACCCCCGGACCCCTCCGGTGGTCCCGGTACACTACCGGTGATGCCCGGAACACTTCCGGTGGCCAAAACCATACTTCCTATATATTAATCTTTACCTCTGGACCATTCCGGAACTCCTCGTGACGTCCGGGATCTCATCCGGGACTCCGAACAACATTCGGTAACCACGTATATCTATTCCCTATAACCCTAGCATCATCGAACCTTAAGTGTGTAGACCCTACGGGTTCGGGATTCATGCAGACATGGCCGAGATAACTCTCCGGCCAATAACCAACAGCGGGATCTGGATACCCATGTTGGCTCCCACATGTTCCATGATGATCTCATCGGATGAACCACGATGTCGAGGATTCAATCAATCCCGTATACAATTCCCTTTGTCTAGTGGTATGATACTTGCCCGAGATTCGATCGTCGGTATCCCTATACCTTGTTCAATCTCGTTACCGGCAAGTCTCTTTACTCATTCCGTAACACATCATCTCGTGATCAACTCCTTGGTCACATTGTGCACATTATGATGATGTCCTACCGAGTGGTCCCAGAGATACCTCTCCGTTTACACGGAGTGACAAATCCCAGTCTTGATTCGTGCCAACCCAACACACACTTTCGGAGATACCTGTAGTGTACCTTTATAGCCACCCAGTTACGTTGTGACGTTTGGCACACCCAAAGTATTCCTACGGTATCCGGGAGTTGCACAATCTCATGGTCTAAGGAAATGATACTTGACATTAGAAAAGCTTTAGCATAGGAACTACACGATCTTTGTGCTAGGCTTAGGATTGGGTCTTGTCCATCACATCATTCTCCTAATGATGTGATCCCGTTATCAACGACATCCAATGTCCATGGTCAGGAAACCGTAACCATCTATTGATCAACGAGCCAGTCAACTAGAGGCTTACTAGGGACATGGTGTTGTCTATGTATCCACACATGTATCTGAGTTTCCTATCAATACAATTCTAGCATGCATAATAAACGATTATCATGAACAAGGAAATATAATAATAACCAATTTATTATTGCCTCTAGGGCATATTTCCAACAGTCTCCCACTTGCACTAGAGTCAATAATCCAATTCACATCGATATGTGATTAACACTCAAGGTCACATCCCCATGTGACTAACACCCAAAGAGTTCTGGGTTTGATCATGTTATGCTTGTGAGAGAGGTTTCAGTCAACGGGTCTGCAGCATTCAGATCCGTATGTACTTCACAAATTTCTATGTCATCTTGTAGATGAAACTACTACGCTACATTTGGAGCCATTTCAAATAACTGTTCTACTTGGAGCTATTCTAAATTGTTGCTCCATTATACGTATCCGGTATCTCTACTCAGAGCTATCCGGATAGGTGTTAAGCCTGCATCGACGTAACTCTTTACGTCAAACTCTTTATCACCTCCATAACCGAGAAACATATCCTTATTCCTCTAAGGATAATTTAGACCGCTATCTGGTGATCTACTCCTAGATCACCTTTGTACCCTCTTGCGAGACATGTGGCAAGGCACACATCAGGTGCGGTACACAGCATAGCATACTATGGACCCTATGTCTAAGCATAGGGGACGACCTTCGTCCTTTCTCTCTATTCTACCGTGGTCGAGCTTTAAGTCTTAACTTCATACCTTACAATTCAGGCAAGAACTCCTTTTTTGACTGATCCATCTTGAACACCTTCAAGATCATGTCAAGGTATGTGCTCATTTGAAAGTACCATTAAGCGTTTTGATCTATCCATATAGATCTTGATGCTCAATGTTCAAGTAGCTTAATCCAGGCTTTCCATTGAAAAACACTTTCCAAATAACCCTATATGCTTTCCAGAAATTCTACGTCATTTCTGATCAACAATATGTCAACAACATATACTCATCAGAAATTCTATAGTGCTCCCACTCACTTCTTTGGAAATACAAGTTTCTCATAAACTATGTATAAACCCAAAATCTTTGATCATCTCATCAAAGCGTACATTCCAACTCCGAGATGCTTACTCCAGTCCTTAGAAGGATTGCTGGAGCTTTGCATACTTTTTAGCATTTTTCCAGGATTGACAAAACCTTCTGGTTGTATCTCATACAACCTTTCCTCAAGAAAATCCTCGAGGAAACAATGTTTTGACATCCTATCTGCATGATTTCATAAATAATGCTGCAACTGCTAACATAATTCCAATGGACTCTTAGCATCGCTACGAGTGAGAAAGTCTCACCGTAGTCAACTCCTTGAACTTGTCGGGAAACATCTTAACGACAAGTTGAGCTTTCTTAATGGTGACATTTACCATCATTGTCCGTCTTCCTTTTAAAATCCATCTGTACTCAACAGCCTTACGACCATCGAGCCATTCTGCCAAAGTCTACAATTTGTTTTCATACATGGATCCTCTCTCGGATTTTATGGCCTCGAGCCATTTATCGGAATCCGGGCCCACCATCGCTTCTCCATAGCTCGTAGGTTCATTGTTGTCTAGCAACATGACTTCCAAGACAGGATTATGTACCACTCTGAAGTAGTACACATCCTTGTCGTCCTACGAGGTTTGGGAGTGACTTGATCCGAAGTCTCATGATCAATATCATAAGCTTCCACTTCAATTGGTGTAGGTGCTACAGGAACAACTCTTTGTGCCCTGCTATACACTAGTTGAAGTGACGGTTTAATAACCTCATCAAGTCTCCACCATCCTCCCACTCAATTCCTTCGAGAGAAACTTTTCCTCGAGAAAGGACCCGATTCTAGAAACAGTCCCTTATTGCTTTCGGATCTGAGACATGAGGTACACCCAACTGTTTTGGGTGTCCTATGAAGATGCATTTATCCGCTTTGGGTTCGAGCTTATCAGCCTGAAACTTTTTCACATAAGCGTCACAGCCCAAAACTTTTAAGAAATGATAGCTTAGGTTTCTCTAAACCATAGTTCATACGGTGTCATCTCATCGGAATTACGTGGTGCCCTATTTAAAGTGAATGTGGTTGTCTCTAATGCCTAACCCATAAACTATCATGGTAATTCGATAAGAGACATCATGGTATGCATCATATCCAATAGGGTGCAGTTATGATGTTCGGACACAGCATCACACTATGGTGTTCCAGGCTGTATTAGTTGTGAAACAATTTCCACAATGTCTTAATTCTGTGCCAAACTCGTAATTCAGATATTCATCTCTATGATCATATCATAGATATTTTATCCTCTTGTCATGATGATCTATCAACTTCACCCTGAAATTACTTGATCCTTTCAATAATTCAAACTCGTGATTCATCAAGTAAATATACTCAACATCTACTCAAATCATTTGTGAAGTAAGAACATAACGAGATCCACTACACGCCTCAGCACTCATTGGACTGCACACATCAAAATGTATTACTTCCAACAAGTTGCTTTCTAGTTCCATTTTACTGAAAACGAGGCATTCAGTCATCTTGCCCATGTGGTATGATTTGCATGTCTCAAGTGATTCAAAATCAAGTGAGTCCAAATGGTCCATTTGCATGGAGTTTCTTCATGCATATACACCAATAGACATGGTTCGCATGTCTCAAACTTTTCAAAAAACGAGTGAGCCCAAAGATCCATCAACATGGAGCTTCTTCATGCGTTTTATTCCGATATGACTTACGTGGCAATGCCACAAGTAGGTGGTACTATCATTACTATCTTATATCTTTTGGCATGAACATGTGTATCACTACGATCGAGATTCAATAAACCATTCATTTTAGGTGCAAGACCATTGAAGGTATTATTCAAATAAACAGAGTAACCATTATTCTCCTTAAATGAATAACCGTATTGCGATAGACATAATCCAATCATGTCTATGCTCAACGCAAACACCAATCTCAATGGTAGAGGGAGCGTGCGATGCTTGATCACATCAAGCTTGGAAAAACTTTCAACACATATTGCCATCTCACCTTTAGCTAGTATCCGTTTACTCCGCAGCCTTTTATTTCGAGTTTACTAACATTTAGCAACCGAACCGGTATCTAATACCATGGTGCTACTAGGAGTACTAGTAAAGTACACATTAACACAATGTATATCCAATATACTTCTATCGACCTTGCCAGCCTTCTCATCTACCAAGTATCTAGGGTAATTCTCCTCCAGTGGCTGTTCCCCTTATTACAGAAGCACTTAGTCTCGGGTTTGGGTTCAACCTTGGGTTTCTTCACTAGAGCAGCAGCTGATTTGCCATTTCATGAAGTATCCCTTCTTGCCCTTGCCCTTCTTGAAACTAGTGGTTTCACCAACCATCAACAATTGATGCTCCTTGATATCTACTTTTGTGGTGTCAAACATCGCGAATATCTCAAGGATCATCATATATGTCCCTGATATATTATAGTTCATCACGAAGCTCTAGCAGCTTGGTGGTAATGAGTTCGGAGAAACATCACTTTCTCATCTGGAAGATCAACTCCCACTCGATTCAAATGATTGTTGTACTCAGACAATCTGAGCACAAGCTCAACAATTGAGCTTTTCTCCCTTAGTTTGCAGGCTAAGAAAATCGTCGAAGGTCTTACACCTCTTGACGTGGGCACGAGCCTGAAATCCCAATTTCAGCCCTCGAAATATCTCATATGTTTTGCGACGTTTCAAAACGTCTTCGGTGCCTCAACTCTAAACCATTTAACTGAACTATCACGTAGTTATCAAAATGTGTATGTCAGATGTTTGCAACATCCACAGACGACGTTCGAGGTTCAGCACACTGAGCGGTGCATTAAGGACATAAGCCTTCTATGAAGAAATGAGGACAATCCTCAGTTTACGGACCTAGTCCGCATAATTGCTACTATCAACTTCCAACTAAATTTTCTCTAGGAACATATCTAAACAGTAGAACTGAAGCGCGAGCTACGACATAATTTGCGAAGACCTTTTGACTATGTTCAGGATAATTAAGTTCATCTTATGAACTCCCACTCAGATAGACATCCCTCTAGTCATCTAAGTGATTACATGATCCGAGTCAACTAGGCCGTGTCCGATCATCACGTGAGACGGACTAGTCATCATCGGTGAACATCTTCATGTTGATCGTATCTACCATACGACTCATGCTCGACCTTTCGGTATCTTGTGTTCCGAGGCCATGTCTGTACATGCTAGGCTCGTCAAGTCAACCTAAGTGTTTCGCGTGTGTAAATCTGTCTTACACCCGTTGTATGTGAACGTTAGAATCTATCACACCCGATCATCACGTGGTGCTTCGAAACAATGAACTGTCGCAACGGTGCACAGTTAGGGGGAACACTTTCTTGAAATTATTATGAGGGATCATCTTATTTACTACCGTCGTTCTAAGTAAACAAGATGCAAAAACATGATAAACATCACATGCAATCAAATAATAGTGACATGATATGGCCAATATCATATAGCTCCTTTGATCTCCATCTTGGGGCTCCATGATCATCTTGTCACCGGCATGACACCATGATCTCCATCATCATGATCTCCATCATCGTGTCTCCATGAAGTTGCTCGCCAACTATTACTTCTACTACTATGGCTACCGGTTAGCAATAAAGTAAAGTAATTACATGGCGTTGTTCAATGACACGCAGGTCATACAATAAATAAAGACAACTCCTATGGCTCCTGCCGGTTGTCATACTCATAGACATGCAAGTCGTAATTCCTATTACAAGAACATGATCAATCTCATACATCACATATCATTCACCACATTCTTTTTGGCCATATCACATCACATAGAATACCCTGCAAAAACAAGTTAGACGTCCTCTAATTTTTGTTTGCATGTTTTACGTGGCTGCTATGGGTTTCTAGCAAGAACGTTTCTTACCTACGCAAAAACCACAACGTGATATGCCAATTGCTATTTACCCTTCATAAGGACCCTTTTCATCGAATCCGATCCGACTAAAGTGGGAGAGACAGACACCCACTAGCCACCTTATGCAACTAGTGCATGTCAGTCGGTGGAACCAGTCTCACGTAAGAGTACGTGTAAGGTCGGTCCGGGCCGCTTCATCCCACAATGCCGCTGAATCAAGATTGGACTAGTAACGGTAAGCATATAGAACAAAATCAACGCCCACAACTACTTTGTGTTCTACTCGTGCATAGTAACTACGCATAGACCTAGCTCATGATGCCACTGTTGGGGAACGTAGCAGAAATTCAAAATTTTCTACGCATCACCAAGATCAATCTATGGAGAAGTCTACCAATGAGGGAAGGAGAGTGCATCTACATACCCTTGTAGATCGCTACGCGGAAGCATTCAAGAGAACGGGGTTGATGGAGTCGTACTCGTCGTGATCCAAATCACCGATGATCCTAGTGCCGAACGGACGGCACCTCCGTGTTCAACACACGTACAGCCCGGTGACGTCTCCTACGCCTTGATCCAGCAAGGGAAGAAAGAGAGGTTGGGAAGACTCCATCCAGCAGCAGCACGACGGAGTTTTGGTGGTGGAGGAGCGTGGTACTCCAGCAGGGCTTCGCCAAGCACCGCAAGAGACGAGGAGGGAGAGGGGTAGGGCTGCGCCAAGAAGGAGAGGAACTCATGTGTTGGCAGCCCCAAGTCCTCAAGTATATATAGGGGAGAGGGAGGGGTGCGCCCCACCTAGGGTTCCACCCTAGGGGCGGCGGCCAGCCCCAATCCCATCTAGGGTGGTGGCCAAGTGGAGGGGAGAGGGAGGCGCACCAGGCATGGGCCTTAAGGCCCATCTGCCCTTAGGGTTTGCCCCCTCTTCCACTTAGGCACATGGGCCTTGGTGGGGAGGCGCCCCAGACCACTTAGGGGCTAGTCCCTTCCCACTATTGGCCCATGTAGGCCTCCGGGGCTGGTGGCCCCACCTGGTGGACCCCCGGACCCCTCCGGTGGTCCCGGTACACTACCGGTGATGCCCGGAACACTTCCGGTGGCCAAAACCATACTTCCTATATATTAATCTTTACCTCCGGACCATTCCGAAACTCCTCATGACGTCCGGGATCTCATCCGGGACTCCGAACAACATTCGGTAACCACGTATATCTATTCCCTATAACCCTAGCGTCATCGAACCTTAAGTGTGTAGACCCTACGGGTTCGGGAGTCATGCAGACATGGCCGAGATAACTCTCCGGCCAATAACCAACAGCGGGATTTGGATACCCATGTTGTCTCCCACATGTTCCAAGATGATCTCATCGGATGAACCACGATGTCGAGGATTCAATCAATCCCGTATACAATTCCCTTTGTCTAGTGGTATGATACTTGCCCGAGATTCGATCGTCGGTATCCCTATACCTTGTTCAATCTCGTTACCGGCAAGTCTCTTTACTCATTCCGTAACACATCATCCCGTGATCAACTCCTTGGTCACATTGTGCACATTATGATGATGTCCTACCGAATGGGCCCAGAGATACCTCTCCGTTTACACGGAGTGACAAATCCCAGTCTTGATTCGTGCCAACCCAACACACACTTTTGGAGATACCTGTAGTGTACCTTTATAGCCACCCAGTTACGTTGTGACATTTGGCACACCCAAAGTATTCCTACGGTATCCGGGAGTTGCACAATCTCATGGTCTAAGGAAATGATACTTGACATTAGAAAAGCTTTAGCATACGAACTACACGATCTTTGTGCTAGGCTTAGGATTGGGTCTTGTCCATCACATCACTCTCCTAATGATGTGATCCCGTTATCAACGACATCCAATGTCCATGGTCAGGAAACCGTAACCATCTATTGATCAACGAGCCAGTCAACTAGAGGCTTACTAGGGACATGGTGTTGTCTATGTATCCACACATGTATCTGAGTTTCCTATCAATACAATTCTAGCATGGATAATAAACGATTATCATGAACAAGGAAATATAATAATAACCAATTTATTATTGCCTCTAGGGCATATTTCCAACATACGCGCATGCTCCTAGGGGGATAGATTGGTAGGAAAATACCATCGCTCGTCCCCGACCGCCACTCATAAGGAGGACAATCAAATAACACCTCATGTTTCAAATTTGTTGCATAACGTTTACCATACGTGCATGCTATGGGACTTGCAAACTTCAACACGAGCATTTCTCAAATTCACAACTACTCAACTAGCACGACTTTGATATTATTACCTCCATATCTCAAAACAATCATCAACCATCAAACTTCTCTTAGTATTCAACACACTCATAAGAGAGCTTTTATTATATCCATCTTGGATGCCTAGCATATTAGGATTATTTAAGAAAATTACCATGCTACTCAAGACTCTCAAAATAATCTAAGTGAAGCATGAGAGTTCATATATTTCTTCAAAATAAAACTAACACCATGCTCTAAAAGATATAAGTGAAGCACTAGAGCAAATGACAAACTACTCTGAAAGATATAAGTGAAGATCAATGAGTAGTCGAATAATTATGAAACTATGTGAAGACTCTCTAACATTTAATAATTTCATATCTTGGTATTTTATTCAAACAGCAAGCAAAACTAAATAAAATAAAATGACGCTCCAAGCAAAACACATATCATGTGGCGAATAAAAATATAGCTCCAAGTAATGTTATGTTGGGGAACGTAGCAGAAATTCAAAAAAATTCCTACGCAACACCAAGATCTATCTATGGAGAGACCAGCAACGAGTAGAAAGGGGAGTGCATCTACATACCCTTGTAGATCGCTAAGCGGAAGCGTTCAAGAGAACGGGGTTGATGGAGTCGTACTCGTCGTGATTCAGATCACCGATGATCCTAGTGCCGAACAGACGGCACCTCCGCGTTCAACACACGTACAGCTCGACGATGTCTCCCACGCCTTGATCCAGCAAGGAGAGAGGGAGAGGTTGAGGAAGACTCCATCCAGCAGCAGCACAACGGCGTGGTGGTGATGTAGGAGCGTGGCAATCCTGCAGGGCTTCGCCAAGCACCTACGGGAGAGGAGGAGGTGTCACGGGAGGGAGGGAGGCGCCAGGGGCTCAGGTATGGATGCCCTCCCTCCCCTCCACTATATATAGGGGCAGGGGAGAGGGGGGAGGCGCAGCCTTGCCCCTTCCTCCAAGAAAGGGGTGCGGCTAAGAAGGGGGGAGGAGTCCATCCTCCCCAAGGCACCTCGGAGGTGCCTTCCCCCTTTAGGACTCTCCCCTTTTTCCTATATCTTGGCGCATGGGCCTCTAGGGGCTGGTGCCCTTGGCCCATGTAGGCCAAGGCGCACCCCCTACAGCCCATGTGGCCCCCCGGGGCAGGTGGCCCCACCCGGTGGGCCCCTGGGACCCTTCCGATGGTCCCGGTACAATACCGATGACCCCGAAACTTGTCCCGATGGCCGAAACAGGACTTCCTATATATAAATCTTTACCTCCGGACCATTCCGGAACTCCTCGTGACGTCCGGGATCTCATCCGGGACTCCGAACAACATTCGGTAACCACATATAAACTTCCTTTATAACCCTAGCGTCATCGAACCTTAAGTGTGTAGACCCTACGGGTTCGGGAGACATGCAGACATGACCGAGATGTTCTCCGGTCAATAACCAACAGCGGGATCTGGATACCCATGTTGGCTCCCACATGTTCCACGATGATCTCATCGGATGAACCACGATGTCAAGGACTCAATCGATCCCGTATACAATTCCCTTTGTCTAGCGGTATGGTACTTGCCCGAGATTTGATCGTCGGTATACCGATACCTTGTTCAATCTCGTTACCGGCAAGTCTCTTTACTCGTTCCGTAACACATCATCCCGTGATCAACCCATTGGTCACATTGTGCACATTATGATGATGTCCTACCGAGTGGGCCCAGAGATACCTCTCCGTTTACACGGAGTGACAAAATCCCAATCTCGATTCGTGCCAACCCAACAGACACTTTCAGAGATACCCGTAGTGTACCTTTATAGCAACCCAGTTACGTTGTGACGTTTGGCACACCCAAAGCACTCCTACGGTATCCGGGAGTTGCACAATCTCATGGTCTAAGGAAATGATACTTGACATTAGAAAAGCTTTAGCATACGAACTACATGATCTTGTGCTAGGCTTAGGATTGGGTCTTGTCCATCACATCATTCTCCTAATGATGTGATCCCGTTATCAACGACATCCAATGTCCATGGTCAGGAAACCGTAACCATCTATTGATTAACGAGCTAGTCAACTAGAGGCTTACTAGGGACATGGTGTTGTCTATGTATCCACACATGTATCTGAGTTTCCTATCAATACAATTCTAGCATGGATAATAAACGATTATCATGAACAAGGAAATATAATAATAATCAATTTATTATTGCCTCTAGGGCATATTTCCAACAGTCTTCCACTTGCACTAGAGTCAATAATCTAGTTCACATCGATATGTGATTAACACTCAAGGTCACATCCCCATGTGACTAACACCCAAAGAGTTTACTAGAGTCAATAATCTAGTTCACATTTACCATGTGATTAACACTCGATGAGTTCTGGGTTTGATCATGTTATGCTTGTGAGAGAGGTTATAGTCAACGGGTCTGAACCTTTCAGATCCGTGTGTGCTTTACAAATCTCTATGTCATCTCCTAGATGCAGCTACCACGTTCTATTTGGAGCTATTCCAAATAACTGTTCTACTTGGAGCTATTCTAAATTGTTGCTCCATTATACATATCCGGTATCTCTACTCAGAGCTATCCGGATAGGTGTTAAGCTTGCATCGACGTAACCCTTTACGACGAACCCCTTTACCACCTCCATAATTGAGAAAATTCCTTAGTCCACTAGTTACTAAGGATAACTTTGACCGCTGTCCTGTGATCCATTCTTGGATCACTCTTGTACCCCTTGACTGACTCATGGCAAGGCACACTTCAGGTGCGGTACACAGCATAGCATATTGTAGAGCCTACATCTTATGCATAGGGGACGACCTTAGTCCTTTCTCTCTATTCTGCCATGGTCGAGCTTTAAGTCTTAACTTCATACCTTACAACTCAGGCAAGAACTCCTTCTTTGACTGATCCATCTTGAACACCTTCAAGATCACGTCAAGGCATGTGCTCATTTGAAAGTACTATTAAGCGTTTTGATCTATCCTTATAGATCTTGATGCTCAATGTTCAAGTAGCTTAATCCAGGTTTTCCATTGAAAACACTTTCCAAATAACCCTATATGCTTTCCAGAAATTCTACGTCATTTCTGATCATTACTATGTCAACAACATATACTCATCAGAAATTCTATAGTGCTCCCACTCACTTCTTTGGAAATACAAGTTTCTCATAAACTTTGTATACACCCAAAATCTTTGATCATCATCAAAGCATACATTCCAACTCCGAGATGCTCACTCCAGTCCTCAGAAGGATTGCTGGAGCTTTGCATACTTATTAGCATATTTCAGGATAGACAAAACCTTTCCTCAAGAATCGTCAAGGAAACAATGTTTTGACATCCTATCTGCAAGATTTCATAAATAATGCAGTAATTGCTAATATAATTCCAACAGACTCTTAGCATCGCTACGAGTGAGAAAGTCTCATCGTAGTCAACTCCTTGAACTTGTCAAAAAACATCTTAACGACAAGTCGAGCTTTCTCAATGGTGACACATACCATCATTGTCTGTCTTCCTTTTAAAATCCATATGTACCTAACAGCCTTACGACCATCAAGTAGTTCTTCCAAAGTCTACACTTTGTTTTCATACATGGATCCTCTCTCGGGTTTTATGGCCTTGAGCCATTTATCGGAATCCGGGCCCACCATCGCTTCTCCATAGCTCGTAGGTTCATTGTTGTCTAGCAACATGACCTTCAAGACAGGATCACGTACCACTCTGAAGTAGTACGCATCCTTGTCATCCCACGAGGTTTGGTAGTGACTTGATCTGAAGTTTCATGATCACTATCATAAGCTTCCACTTCAATTGGTGTAGGTGCCACAGGAACAACTTCCTGTGCCCTGCTACACACTGGTTGAAGTGATGGTTCAATAACCTCATCAAGTCTCCACCATCCTCCCACTCAATTCTTTCGAGAGAAACCTTTCCTCGAGAAAGGACCCAATTCTAGAAACAATTCATATTGCTTTCGGATCTGAATTAGGAGGTATACCCAACTGTTTTTGGGTGTCCTATGAAGATGTACTTTATCCGCTTTGGGTTCGAGCTTAATCCTGAAACTTTTTCACATAAGCGTCGCAGCCCCAAACCTTTAAGAAACGACAACTTAGGTTTCTCTAAACCATAATTCATACGGTGTCATCTCATCGGAATTACGTGGTGCCCTATTTAAAGTGAATGTGGTTGTCTTTAATGCCTAACCCATAAACTATCGTGGCAGTTCGATAAGAGACATCATGGTATGCATCATATCCAATAGGGTGCAACTATGATGTTCGGACACACCATCACACTATGGTGTTCCAGGCGGTATTAATTGTGAAACAATTTCCACAATGTCTTAATTGTGTGCCAAAACTCGTAACTCAGATACTCATCTCTATGATCATATCATAGACATTTTATCCTCTTGTCACAATGATCTTCTACTTCACTCTGAAATTACTTGAACCATTCAATAATTCAGACTTGTGTTTCATCAAGTAAATATTCTCAACATCTACTCGAATCATCTGTGAAGTAAGAACATAACGATATTCACTGCATGCCTCAGCACTCATTGGACTGCACACATCAAAATGTGTTGCTTCCAACAAGTTGCTATCTTGTTCCATTTTACTGAAACTGAGGCTTTTCAGTCATCTTGCCCATGTGGTATGATTTGCATGTCCCAAGTGATTCAAAATCAAGTGAGTCAAAACGGTCCATTTGCATGGAGTTTCTTCATGCATATACACCAATAGACATGGTTCGCATGTCTCAAACTTTTCAAAACGAGTGAGCCCAAAGATCCATCAATATGGAGCTTCTTCATGCGTTTTATACCGATATGACTTACGTGGCAGTGCCACAAGTAGGTGGTACTATCATTACTATCTTTTGGCATGAACATGTGTATCACTACGATCGAGATTTAATAAACCATTCATTTTAGGTGTAAGACCATTGAAGGTATTATTCAAATAAACAGAGTAACCATTATTCTCCTTAAATGAATAACCGTATTGCGATAGACGTAATCCAATCATGTCTATGCTCAACGCAAACACCAAATAACAATTATTTAGGTTTAACACCAATCTCTTTGGTAGAGGGAGCGTGCGATGCTTGATCATATCAAGCTTGGAAAAACTTCCAACACATATCGTCAGCTCACCTTTAGCTAGTCTCCGTTTATTCCGTATCCTTTTGTTTCGAGTTACTAACACTTAGCAACCGAACCGGTATCTAATACCCTGGTGCTACTAGGAGTACTAGCAAAGTACACATTAACACAATGTATATCCAATATACTTCTATCGACCTTGCCAACCTTCTTATCTACCAAGTATCTAGGGTAATTCTGCTCTAGTGGTTGTTCCCCTTATTACAGAAGCACTTAGTCTCGGGTTTGGGTTTTACCTTGGGTTTCTTCACTAGAGCAGCAGCTGATTTGCCGTTTCATGAAGTATCCCTTCTTGCCCTGGCCCTTCTTGAAACTAGTGGTTTCACCAACCATCAAAATTGATGCTCCTTCTTGGTTTCTACTTTCGCGGTGTCAAACATCGCGAATACCTCAAGGATCATCATATCTATCCCTGATATGTTATAGTTAATCACGAAGCTCTAACAGCTTGGTGGCAATGACTTTGGAGAACCATCACTGTCTTATCTGGAAGATTAACTCCCACTCGATTCAAATGATTGTTGTACTCAGACAATCTGAGCACAAGCTCAACAATTGAGCTTTTCTCCTTAGTTTGCAGGTTAAGAGAGACATCGGAGGTCTTATACCTCTTGACATGGGCACGAGCCTGAAATCCCAATTTCAGCCCTCAAAACATCTCATATGTTTCGCGATGTTTCAAAAACGTCTTTGGTGCCTCAACTCTAAACCGTTTAACTGAACTATCACGTAGTTATCAAAACGTGTATGTCAGATGTTCGCAACAACCACAGACAACGTTCGAGGTTCAGCACACTGAGCGGTGCATTAAGGACATAAGCCTTCTATGAAGCAATGAGGACAATCCTCAGTTTACGGACCTAGTCTGCATAATTGCTACTATCAACTTTCAACTAATTTTTCTCTAGGAACATATCTAAACAGTAGAACTATAGCGTGAGCTACGACATAATTTGCAAAAACCTTTTGACTATGTTCAGGATAATTAAGTTCATCTTATGAACTCCCACTCAGATAGACATCCCTCTAGTCATCTAAGTGATTACATGATCCGAGTCAAACTAGGCCGTGTCCGATCATCACGTGAGACGGACTAGTCATTATCGGTGAACATCTTCATGTTGATCGTATCTTCTATACGACTCATGTTCGACCTTTCGGTCTCCGTGTTCCGAGGCCATGTCTGTACATGCTAGGCTCGTCAAGTTAACCCTAAGTGTTTCGCGTGTGTAAATCTGTCTTACACCCGTTGTATGTGAACGTTAGAATCTAACACCCGATCATCACGTGGTGCTTCGAAACACGAACTGTCGCAATGGTGCACAGTTAGGGGAGAACACTTCTGGAAATTGTTGTAAGGGATCATCTTATTTACTACCGTCGTTCTAAGCAAATGAGATGTATAAACATGATAAACATCACATGCAATCAAATAGTGACATGATATGGCCATCATCACTTTGCTCCTTTTGATCTCCATCTTCGGGGCTCCATGATCATCATCGTCACCGGCATGACACCATGATCTCCATCATCGTGTCTTCATGAAGTTGCCTCGCCAACTATTACTTCTACTACTATGGCTAACGGTTAGCAATAAAGTAAAGTAATTACATGACGTTTAAGTTGACACGCAGGTCACAAATAAATAAAGACAACTCCTATGGCTCCTGCCGGTTGTCACACTCATCGACATGCAAGTCGTGATTCCTATTACAAGAACATGATCAATCTCATACATCACATATATCATTCATCACATCCTTTTTGGCCATATCACATCACATAGCATACCCTGCAAAAACAAGTTAGACGTCCTCTAATTGTTGTTTGCATGTTTTACGTGGCTGCTATGGGTTTCTAGCAAGAACGTTTCTTACCTACGCATGAACCACAACGTGATATGCCAATTGCTATTTACCCTTCATAAGGACCCTTTTCATCGAATCCGATCCGACTAAAGTGGGAGAGACAGACACCCGCCAGCCACCTTATGCAACTAGTGCATGTTTGTCGGTGGAACCGGTCTCACGTAAGCGTACGTGTAAGGTTGGTCCGGGCCGCTTCATCCCACAATACCGTCGAAACAAGATTGGAATAGTAACGGCAAGCATATTGAACAAAATCAACGCCCACAACTACTTTGTGTTCTACTCGTGCAAAGAATCTACGCAATAGACCTAGCTCATGATGCCACTGTTGGGGAACGTAGCAGAAATTCAAAAATTTTCCTACGTAACACCAAGATCTATCTATCGAGAGACCAGCAACGAGTAGAAAGGGGAGTGCATCTACATACCCTTGTAGATCGCTAAGCGGAAGCGTTCAAGAGAACGGGGTTGATGGAGTCGTACTCGTCGTGATTCAGATCACCGATGATCCTAGTGCCGAACGGACGGCACCTCCGCGTTCAACACACGTACAGCTCGACGATGTCTCCCACGCCTTGATCCAGCAAGGAGAGAGGGAGAGGTTGAGGAAGACTCCATCCAGCAGCAGCACAACGGCGTGGTGGTGATGGAGGAGCGTGGCAATCCTGCAGGGCTTCGCCAAGCACCTACGGGAGAGGAGGAGGTGTCACGGGAGGGAGGGAGGCGCCAGGGGCTCAGGTATGGATGCCCTCCCTCCCCTCCACTATATATAGGGGCAGGGGAGAGGGGGGAGGCGCAGCCTTGCCCCTTCCTCCAAGAAAGGGGTGCGGCTAAGAAGGGGGGAGGAGTCCATCCTCCCCAAGGCACCTCGGAGGTGCCTTCCCCCTTTAGGACTCTCCCCTTTTTCCTATATCTTGGCGCATGGGCCTCTAGGGGCTGGTGCCCTTGGCCCATGTAGGCCAAGGCGCACCCCCTACAGCCCATGTGGCCCCCCGGGGCAGGTGGCCCCACCCGGTGGGCCCCCGGGACCCTTCTGATGGTCCCGGTACAATACCGATGACCCCGAAACTTGTCCCGATGGCCGAAACAGGACTTCCTATATATAAATCTTTACCTCCGGACCATTCTGGAACTCCTCATGACGTCCGGGATCTCATCCGGGACTCCGAACAACATTCGGTAACCACATACAAACTTCCTTTATAACCCTAGCGTCATCGAACCTTAAGTGTGTAGACCCTACGGGTTCGGGAGACATGCAGACATGACCGAGATGTTCTCCGGTCAATAACCAACAGCGGGATCTGGATACCCATGTTGGCTCCCACATGTTCCACGATGATCTCATCGGATGAACCACGATGTCAAGGACTCAATCGATCCCGTATACAATTCCCTTTGTCTAGCGGTATGGTACTTGCCCGAGATTCGATCGTCGGTATACCGATACCTTGTTCAATCTCGTTACCGGCAAGTCTCTTTACTCGTTCCGTAACACATCATCCCGTGATCAACCCATTGGTCACATTGTGCACATTATGATGATGTCCTACCGAGTGGGCCCAGAGATACCTCTCCGTTTACACGGAGTGACAAAATCCCAATCTCGATTCGTGCCAACCCAACAGACACTTTCAGAGATACCCGTAGTGTACCTTTATAGCCACCCAGTTACGTTGTGACGTTTGGCACACCCAAAGCACTCCTACGGTATCCGGGAGTTGCACAATCTCATGGTCTAAGGAAATGATACTTGACATTAGAAAAGCTTTAGCATACGAACTACATGATCTTGTGCTAGGCTTAGGATTGGGTCTTGTCCATCACATCATTCTCCTAATGATGTGATCCCGTTATCAACGACATCCAATGTCCATGGTCAGGAAACCGTAACCATCTATTGATTAACGAGCTAGTCAACTAGAGGCTTACTAGGGACATGGTGTTGTCTATGTATCCACACATGTATCTGAGTTTCCTATCAATACAATTCTAGCATGGATAATAAACGATTATCATGAACAAGGAAATATAATAATAATCAATTTATTATTGCCTCTAGGGCATATTTCCAACAAGTTACCGATGAACGAAGACGAAAGAGGGGATGCCTTCCGGGGCATCCCCAAGCTTAGGCTCTTGGCTATCCTTGAATATTACCTTGAGGTGCCTTGGGCATCCCCAAGCTTAGGCTCTTGCCACTCCTTATTCCATAGTCCATCGAATCTTTACCCAAAACTTGAAAACTTCACAACACAAAACTTAACAGAAAACTCGTAAGCTCAGTTAGCGAAAGAAAACAAAACACCACTTCATGGTACTGTAATTAACTCATTCTTTATTTATATTGGTGTTAAACCTAATGTATTACAACTTCTCTATGGTTTATAACCTCTTTTACTACCCATAGATTCATCAAAATAAGTAAACAACACATGAAAAACAGAATCTGTCAAAAACAGAACAGTCTGTAGTAATCTGGATCAAACGTATACTTATGGAACTCATAAAATTCTAAAATAAATTTCTGGACCTGAGGAATTTATCTATTAATCATCTGCAAAAAGAATTAACTAAATATCACTCTCCAAATAAAAATGGCAGCAATTCTCGTGAGCGCTAAAGTTTCTGTTTTTTACAGCAAGATCAACAAGATTTTCCCCAAGTCTTCCCAAAGGTTCTACTTGGCACAAAAACTAATTAAAAGCATAAAACCACATATAAACAGAGGCTAGATGAATTATTTATTACTAAACAGGAACAAAAAGCAAGGAACAAAAATAAAGTTGGGTTGCCTCCCAACCAGCGCTATCGTTTAATGCCCCTAGTTAGGCATGATGATTTCAATGATGCTCACATAAAGGATAAGAATTGTAACATAAAGAGAGCATCATGAAGAATATGACTAGCACATTTAAGTCTAACCCACTTCCTATGCATAGGTATTTTGTGAGCAAACAACTTGTGGGAACAAGAATCAACTTGCATAGGATGGTAAAACAAGCATAACTTCAAAATTTTAAGCACATAGAGAGGAAACTTGATATTATTGCAATTCCTACAAGCATATATTCCTACCTCATAATAATTTTCAGTAGCATCATGAATTAATTCAACAATATAACCAGCACCTAAAGCATTCTTTTCATGATCTACAAGCATAGAAATTTTATTATTCTGCACATAAGCAAAATACTTCTCATGAATAATAGTGGGAGCAAACTCAACAAAATAATTATCATGTGCAGCATAATCCAATTGAAAACTAAAATCATGATGACAAGTTTCATGGATATCATTATTCTTTATAGCATACAATTCATCACAATAATCATCATAGATAGCAACTTTGTTCTCATAATCAATTGGAACATCTTCCAAAATAGTGGATTCATCACAAAATAAAGTCATGACCTCTCTAATTACACTTTCATCAATATAATCATCATAAATAGTAGGAATGCTTTAATCATAATAAATTCGCTCATCAAAGCTTGGGGGACAAAAAAGATCATCTTCATCAAACATAGCTTCCCCAAGCTTGTGGCTTTGCATATCATTAGCATCATGGATATTCAAAGAATTCATACTAACAACATTGCAATCATGCTCATCATTCAAATATTTAGTGCCAAACATTTTATAGATTTCTTCTTCTAGCACTTGAGCACAATTATCCTTTCCATCATACTCACGAAAGATATTAAAAAGGTGAAGCGTATGAGACAAACTCAATTCCATTTTTTATAGTTTTCTTTTATAAACTAAACTTGTGATAAAACAAGAAAATAAAAGACTCGATTGCAAGATCTAAAGATATAACTTCAAGCGCTAACCTCCCCGGCAACGGCGCCAGAAAAGAGCTTTATGTCTACTACACAACCTTCTTCTTGTAGACGTTGTTGGGCCTCCAAGTGCAGAGGTTTGTAGGACAGTAGCAAATTTCCCACAAGTGGATGACCTAAGGTTTATCAATCCGTAGGAGGCGTAGGATGAAGATGGTCTCTCTCAAGCAACTCTGCAACCAAATAACAAAGAGTCTCTTGTGTCCCCAACACACCCAATACAATGGTAAATTGTATAGGTGCACTAGTTCGGTGAAGAGATGGTGATACAAGTGCAATATGGATAGTAGATAATAGTTTTTGTAATCTGAAAATATAAAAACAGCAAGGTAACTAATGATAAAAGTGAGCGTAAACGGTATTGCAATGATAGGAAACAAGGCCTAGGGTTCATACTTTCGCTAGTGTAAGTTCCCTCAACAATACTAACATAATTGGATCACATAATTATCCCTCAACGTGCAACAAAGAGTCACTCCAAAGTCACTAATAGCGGAGAATGAACGAAGAGATTATGGTAGGGTACGAAACCACCTCAAAGTTATTCTTTCCAATCAATCCCTTGGGCTATTCCTATAAGTGTCACAAACAGCCCTAGAGTTCGTACTAGAATAACACCTTAAGACACAAATCAACCAAAACCCTAATGTCACCTAGATACTCCAATGTCACCTCAAGTATCTGTGGGCATGATTATACGATATGCATCACACAATCTCAGATTCATCTATTCAACCAACACATAGAACCTCAAAGAGTGCCCCAAAGTTTCTACCGGAGAATCACGATGAAAACGTGTGCCAACCCCTATGCATAGGTTCATGGGCGGAACCCGCAAGTTGATCACCAAAACATACATCAAGTGAATCACGTGGTATCCCATTGTCACCATAGATACGCACGGCAAGACATACATCAAGTGTTCTCAAATCTTTAAAGACTCAATCCGATAAGATTACTTCAAAGGGGAAACTCAATTCATTACAAGAGAGTATAGGGGGGAGAAAACATCATAGGATCCAAATATAATAGCAAAGCTCGCGATACATCAAGATCGTATCACCTCAAGAACACGAGAGAGAGAGAGAGAGAGAGAGAGAGAGAGAGATCAAACACATAGCTACCGGTACATACCCTCAGCCCCGAGGGAGAACTACTCCCTCCTCGTCATGGAGAGCGCCGGGATGATGAAGATGGCCACCGGAGAAAGATTGCCCCCTCCGTCAGGGTGCCGGAACGGGTCTAGATTGGGTTTCGGTGGCTACGGAGGCTTCTGGTGGCGGAACTCCCGATCTATTATGCGTTCTGAAAGTTTTAGGGTACGTGAGTATATATGGGTGCATGAAGTACGTCGGTGGAGCTTCGGGGGGCCCATGAGGCAGGGGGCGTGCCCCCCACCCTCGTGAGCACCTCCATTGGCTCCTGACGTGGGGTCCAAGTCCATCCGGTAGCTTTCCTTCCAAAAATAACTTCTCCAGATGATTTTGTTCTGTTTCGACTCCGTTTGATATTCCTTTTCTTCGAAACACTGAAATAGGCAAAAAAAACAGCAATTCTGGGCTGGGCCTCCGGTTAATAGGTTAGTCCCAAAAATAATATAAAAGTGGATAATAAAGCCCAATATTGCCCAAAACAGTAGATAACATAGCATGGAGCAATCAAAAATTATAGATACGTTGGAGACGTATCAACCCACTTCATAGCCACTGTCGAGGACTTAACCGACATGCCCGCTTCTGGCTCCGAAGACATTGACGGCATAGACGATGATGCTGATAAGGAGCAAGGCCAAGACCCACCAGTCAGCAGGCATGGGACGACCACCCCTTCATATGACGTGTACATGATCGATACACTTAAAAGCCTCGCGGCAAAGACAAGGGAGATCCAGTTAAAACTCCTGAGACACAGTCTAAGTTCTGATGCCCCAAACGCCACCCCAAGTCACGCCGCAGCAACGTTGGCACTAGAGAAAATAGTACTCCGGACGGCGCCGAAAGCAATGAAGACCCTGTGGGAGCAACATCCGAGCAGGAGGCACAAGAAAACGGGCAAGCCAGCCCCGATGAACAGGCCCTGCCCAGCGACGGTTCGGAGGACGACAACTACCTTTCGCTCTCCGAAGATGAGGTAAGCCTCGGCAACGAAGATTTCATCGTACCCGAAGAGCCCCTCGAGTAGGAGCGCTTCAAGTGCAGGCTGATAGCTACGGCAAGGAGCCTGAAAAAGAAGCAGCAGCAGCTTCAAGCTGAACAAGACCTACTCAACGACAGATGGACCGAAGTCCTGGTCGCCGAAGAATACGGCCTTAGTAGCCTAGCCAAAGGCTACCCAAAGCACAGATTGCTATACCAGTCCGATGACGGGGCGTCGGAGCCCATACCATCGTCACACAATGCGGCAGGTCGCCGGCAACTCTGTCCGGATAAAGAGGCAACGCAAGCCGAACACCAGACTGCCCTACCTCACCGTAAAAGCAAGAACAACGCATGTCACGATTACCTAGACGACCTACAAAGGGACTTGGACAATATAGCAGGACACGCAAGAACGATCTACGGATCGCGAAAGCATGCTTTGACACGCGACAACGGCTACCTATTCGGATGTGTCAAACCTCGCCACGCCCGAGCCGAAAACCGCAAAGGGACTCCTTCGGAGTTACGTCGCAGTGTGGCCCAGCACAAAGACGCCACACACCCGCTTTGCTTCACTGATGAAGTAATGGATCATGAATTCCCCGAAGGATTCAAACTCGTCAATATTGAATCATACGACGGGGCAACAGATCCCGCGGTATGGATAGAAGATTTCATCCTCCACATCCATATGGCCCGTGGGGACGACCTCCATGCCATTAAATACCTCCCACTAAAACTAAAAGGGCCAGCTCGATACTGGTTAAACAGCCTCCTTGAAAATTCCATAAGTAACTGGGAGGACTTGGAAGAGGCCTTCCTCGATAACTTCCGAGGAACATATGTCCGGCCACCGGATGTCGATGACCTAAGTCAAATCGTCCAACAGCATGGAGAATCAGCCAGGAAGCTCTGGACTTGGTTCTTGGTCAAAAAGAACCAAATCGTCGACTGTCCGGACGCGGAAGCCCTTGCGGCTTTCAGACAAAGCGTCCGGGATGAATGGCTTGCACGCCACCTCGTCCAAGAAGGACCTAAATCCATGACAGACCTCACTACTCTGATGACCCGCTTTTGCGTGGGAGAAGACAGCTGGCTCCCTCATAGAAGCAATAGCACCAGCAACCAGGGCACCTCCGAAATCCGAGACGGCAATGGCAAGCCATGAGGAAGCAAAAACAACAGTCGCAATGACAATGAAAGATCAGGCGACACAGCGGTCAATGCCGGATTCATCAACCCCAAGCCCGGTCAGCGGAAGAGGCCATTCAAGGCGAATCGAGATGAACGATCCAACCTCGATAGGATATTGGACCGACCCTGCCAGATTCATGGCCACCCAGATAAACCAGCTAATCATACCAACAGAAACTGTTGGGTCTTTAAACAAGTCGGCAAGCTCAAGGACGAACACAGGGGGAGGAGGCCGCTAAGCGACAGGGATGACGGAAAGGTTCACCAACGAAACACAGGGGGTCAAAAGCAGTCTCCACCCGAGGATCAACTACTCCTAGAACAGAAATAGCAACCCGGCTTCTGTCGCCCACTTCGTACACCTACAAAGTTTGTACCGCGCATACATCATTACGCCCTCAAGATACCATGGGCATTGGCGGAAGCACAATACGGACAAGCTTGCAAGCACTACAATAACTTTTCTTATTATTATTTATTTTCTTTTTATTTCTTCCTTCGCTATCCTTTAAAAATAGGTGATGAACAGGATGAACATCGGAAACTGGCTCTATCAGAGTCTGGATCTGTACTCTCACCTAAGGGGCTATTTCCATCAAGGATTCCCCCCACCGAGGACCGGCGGCGTAGACATGCGACAGGAGGTCCAAAATAAATTTTGTAGACCGCACTCTCTATTTCTCGAGCCTGTACTATGCATGTTCCTCTGCCTCCAACCCCGTGCATGTCAAATAGCT
>NC_041386.1:395246349-395253687 GCF_002162155.2 Triticum dicoccoides
GTAAGTTTTGTCTTATTTCTGACGCAAAAAGGGACCGTAAGAAAATATATAATCGCCGTAAAAAATATTTTATGTTATGTAAAATTACAAACATAAAAACATAGTCTAAAATACACATAAACTGTAAATTTTCTTGTCTTATGACCTATATTTTTATTTTCCTATGTCAAATTTTACGTAGTGAATCAATAGGAATGTAACTATTTGAATTCGAAACGTAATTTAATTATGAAATGATCGTAAGATTACCTCGGGTGAAAAATAACTTATTCTGCACCCTGGATGATGAATAGTAACACAATATATATATATGTATATATGTATATATATATATATATCATAAGTAATCATTGGCATATCACTCAGTTCCCATTAAACAATATCTGAACTAATCATCCGTATTGTTTCCCCAACAAATATGGCTCCTACGATTATTTCATAGAAATACCTTGGCATAACCTGCCAGGGGCTTGGGGTGGGAACAAATGAGTTGCCAGTAAAAGTCCGAACAGCTCTATAGCATACTTCGGTGTCGCAAGTTTGGCCTTATATGCATCAGCTCCGAATCATTGTCTTGGGTCAATAGTTGGGTTGCCCGGCTCCTATGCTTGCTACCCTACATTCCGCCCTATCGGCTAGGGTAGTAAAGGGTGAACAACTGCGATTGTGCCCTGGTCTAAACCGGACGAGCACCTCAGTAGAGAAAGCCGAAAACTGACTGTCATGATGCGGCGTGAGCTGGTAAACCACTTGATGACTTCTCGGAATCTTTAGCGATTCTCTATGTCACACGAGGGATCTTTTTCAGATCAAATATGAAAGGCACCATACGCCGCATACATACCAGGGGCTATGTTGTAGCCCCACAATAGAACTCCTATGGCTAAGTCAAAGCGTTAATGCCCTATAGTCTAATTTCCTGGTTCGCCGCATTATCACCTCCTTCATGGACCAAGACGTTGGATAAAGAGTGATTGAATGCTTTTCCAAACACCCCCGTACTTCCTACGGGGGGGCTGACGCCGAGTACTGGAAAACTTTCAAATTATATCAAAATGGCCGCACAGGAGGAATTCAAGCTTTCAAGCAAAACATAAATAGATTAACTATAAAATTGTCTTTTACAATTTTCATACACCTCACTCGAACATTATATCTTTTGACCACTGACCCTCTATAAAGCGGGCGGCCTCTAGGACGTCTTCAAAATAATGCTCCGGTTCCGGATGGTCCTTGCCTTTGGGTGGACCCTTCGTCGCAACATCGATGGCCTTCATCTTCCCCCAGAACGTCTTGACTCAGGCAAAAGCCATCCGTGCACGCTCAATGCACGTTGACCACTTCACAGCGTCGATACGCGGCACCGCATCAACAAACCTTTGCACCAAACCGAAATAGCTATTCAGAACAGGCTCGGTTGGCCATAACCAGATTACGACATCATTCATGGCAACGCCAGATATCTTATGAAGTTCGGCCCATTGGGACATCTGTTCATTGAGCAACAGAGGGCGCCTTGATGCGCCAAACTGTGACCAAGAAACCTTCTCCGTGGCATATCCATCTGGCGCTTGGTAATAATGCGCCGCATCGGCAGAACTCTTCGGCAAGTCCAAGAACTCGTCCGGAGAACTCCATACTTGGTTAACCTGGGCATAGTTCGGGTCACCGAACTTAGTTTGCAGCAAAAAGGGCTTTCCAGCCGCAACCTCCCTCGCCTATCGAACCTCCTCATGGGCTGCTCTGCATTCCGACTGCGCTTCTCTCGCCTCTTGTAAGGCCTTGTCCAGATCAGCCGTTAAGGCTTTACTCTCCTTCTCCAGAAATTCACGGCGGCCGGTAGCATTCTCCAGTTCAAGCGTCATTGTGGATATCTTCTCCTCATCTTGACGTCGTGCAGCTTGTTTGGCTTTTAATTCAGCCGATGCCTTTTCGGTAGTAGCATTGCTACACTGGGCCCACTCCTTGGCCCAGGCCAGCTTCGCTCGAAGAACTTCAACAGCGACGGCACCATCTGCAGCCATGCATAGTCCAGCATCTCAATCTCAGCATCATGCTTATACCACACAAATGTATGAGGATTACCCTGAATACATACCTTGCGACTCATCCAGACGCATATTGATTAAAGCAAGATCATCCCCTGCCGCATCAAGCTTCCGCTGCAAATCAGTAATCTCCATAGTCCGGGAAGTGGCCAATGGGGAACCAGCCTGTGTTCCAAGTTCATCAGGTTAGTCCTCAAATGATCCTTTTCGATCCTCCGTTTGCTTCCCAGTGGAAGCCAACCCGAGTATCAGGGGCTACTACCCATACACAGGCACATCTTTGCAAATGAAACATAGCTGAAAACATTATGTCACAAATCTCGAAGCCCTTTAGTAGGCTCATGAAGGCTTCATTTAATCCGCTCTTCGCAGACGAAATCTTCTCAATCACTGTACCCATCAAGGTACGCTGCTCCCCCGAGACAGATGCTTTCCGCCACATGTCCCGCAATATATCCGGAGTCTCCGGGTTTTCGGAAGCTGCTCCAGGAGCACAATCATCCTTTGAAGGAATCTGTTCACCCGTCTCCAAAATCACTGTCAGCTGCGAACCAGTCAGTCTGGAGCTTTTGTTATCATCAGCCCCGGAATCCCGAATGGTCGAGGCTCCACCTTCGGGTACTGCCTCTTCTGTCCCCTGCGTAACTTGTTGGTCAAAAGGGACCCTCCGCAATGACACTTCAGAGTTATCCGCCTTGTTGGGAGAGGAGGTTGGAGGAGGCGTCTCGCTCTCCATCATCTCTGGGAGGAGACTCCCCGAAGAAGAGGATCGCCCAGAAAAACTCTGTGCCGACTTGTAAAAATACATGAATGCATTGCGTATATCTTTGGTAATAGCAACGGAGCGGGACGTTATCGAAGTACTCCGGATTCTCTTACGGTTTGGCCGAGGGCTTGTCCCCTTGTTGGAGTTGTTTAACGGCGTCGCTTTCCAAACCCAGGCCGCTCGACGGTGGCATCTTACCCGTCTTGGAAGACCGCCCCTCCCAATCTTCGGAGGCGGCCCTTTTCCTCCTGCTTGGAGAAGGGATGCTGGGTCCTTTTTTGCCTCCGTCTTCGGGCGAGGAAAGGTCGATTTCTCCGGACTCAGTGTCCGACTTACCTCCGGAACCAAGGTTATCTTGGGTCTTCTTGCCCTCCCCTACTCGTGCCTGGTATGGCTCCGAGGCCAGCATCCTTGCTAACACAGGAGTAGCCGAGTCTTCGGGAAGGGGAGCCGGATACCTAATCCGTTCCACCTTCTTTATCCAGCCCTGAAAAAGGATGATACTATTTGGTATCTTGCCACTGGGTATCTGGCTACAAGGTATTCGGTAAACGGGTACTTACCGGGGTATCCGGATGGTTACAGTCTAGGCCGACATCTTCGGTGGTGTCCGGCCATTGCCTTCGTTTACCGAAGAATAATCTCCATATTCCTTTGTGCATAGTGTCAAAGAAGTGCTGAAGAGTTCGCGACCCCTCTGGATTGAACTCCCATAGGAAGAGAGGGCGTCGCTGGCACGGCAGGGTCCGACGAACTAGCATTACTTGAACGACGTTGGCTATGTCGATGTCCCTCTCAATGAGGCTTCGGATGCGACTCTGCAGAGTTTTCACATCATTCGTTGATCCCCAATCTAGCCCCTTGTTAATCAACGATGCAAGGTGAGTTGGGGGCTGGATCGAAATGCAGGCGCAGTTGCCCACTTGGAGCTGCGGGGCTCAGTAATATAGAACCACCCCTGCTGCCACATATCGGAAGATTTAGCGAAGGATCCTTTCAGCCAAACGGCGCTAGCATGCTTGCTCATTGTAGTGCCGCCGCACTCGGCCTGCTTCCCCTCTACCACTTGCGGATTCACATCGAAGGTCTTGAGCCACAAGCCGAAGTGCGGAGTAGTTCGGAGGAAGGCTTCGCATGTGATGATAAACGCTGCAATAAGAAGAATAGAGTCCGGGGCCAGATCATGAAAATATATCCCATAATAGAACATGAGCCCTCGGACGAAGGGGTTAAGTGCAAACCCTAACCCGCAGAGGAAGTGGGACACGAACACGACCCTCTCGCCGGATCTGGGGGTGGGAATAACCTGCCCCTTGGCAGGAAGCCGGTGATAGATTTCTACGGTTAGGTACCTCGTCATCCGAAGCTTTGTGATATCTTCCTCGGTGGCAGAAGAAGCTACCCACCGGCCTTGACGGCTGGATCCGGACATGATTGGGGCTTGTGGCGACCGAAACCCGGGTGTTGGAACTCGGGGTTGCAGGGGTCGAGGAAGAGGCAAGCTTGGAAGAAAAAGACGGGTCTATACCCCTATATAAAGGCTGCATATATCAAACGTCTCCCCTTGGCCCTCAAAAACTTGCTTGTTTCCAGGGAGTTGTACCCAAGCGATGGTTGGGTTACCCACGTCCGGGTTGACAGGAATCCCTTAAAAAGGGAGGCATGATCTCTGCTTGGATAAGACGCGCCTATATGGCCACGTCTTAGGACGTGGGGTGATGGGCCGGCAAAAACGGTTCGCAAGGAGTGGCTAGGCAGGCGTGGTGTCATATTATCAAAAAATGTACGATGGGTTGAACTCGTGAAATATTATGTCCTCTGCGGCTATGTATACCAGTCCAGATATAGTCATCACATCTGAAGATCAACTATGAGTTCAGAAGGGGGAACCCACCTTGCAATGCCGAAGACAATCTGCGTGCTGGACTCCTCGTCATTGAAGCCACGTTCAGGGGCTACTGAGGGAGTCCTGGACTAAGGGGTCCTCGGGTGTCCGACCTGTTATCCATGGGCCGGAGTGATGGGCTGTGAAGACATGAAAGCCGAAGATTGTACCCATGTCCGGATTGGACTCTACTTGGCGTGGAAGGCAAGTTTGGCGACCGACTACGAAGATTCCTTCTTATATAAGGCCAACTCCACCACGCGACCCCAAACGGATGTCCGTTTTGTCCGGATTCTGTCCGTTTGGGTAGCGATTTGGGGTCATGTTCGGGCGTGTCCTGGGATGCGATGGCCATGCGCCCAGCGCGCGGCCTCATCCATTTGCCCCATCCTGTCCGCGTCTATTTAAAAAGCAGAAGCAATGTTTCAAATGCCAAGCCCTAGTTCAGGCCAGCGGCCCCGGTTCATCACGCCGGCAATAGAGCCAGCGACCTACACATCCATCGCCGGCATCAGCCAGCGGCCGGCAACACAGACAGCCTCCAAAATGAATAGTTGTCCTCGTCGGCAACACAGCCAACGGCCGGCAACACAGCCGGCCACCAAAATGAATGTTTTCTCACCGGCACACAGCCAGCGGCCCAGCGGGCGGGCGGCACCCATGCCAGCCTCCAAAAAGAATGGCCACGGCCAATCGGACGACCTAGTTCAGGCCTTCGGCTTCGAGCATCTCCTTCTGCTTGGCCTCGAACCAGGCCCTCGTCTTGTCGCTCATCTTCGACAAGTCCACGCTCATGATCGCAAGGGCCACCTCCTTCGCTTTGGTGGCGGCGTTCGTGGCCTCGATGTCGAGCTGCCTCTGCCTGGCCTAGATGTTGTCGGCCTCGATGTCGAGCTGCCTTTGCCGGGCCGCCTCCTTCATGTCGATCTTCCTCCTCTTGGCCGCCTGCTCCATCTCAAGCTTCTTTGTATGAAGGTCTAGGTATTGCTTCATTTGCTCCTCCTTGCTTTGCCGCTTCTTCTCGTCCCTCACATCCTTTTGGGACATCATGCCATGCAAAGTGTCATGCAATGCCATGGATGAGGCATCACGTATGTCATCAACCTTGGAGTTGGTCTTGCCCCTCGGCCTTTTCAAGGCCTCGCCATCTCCACGTTTGGCGTACTTGGCCGTCTTTAGTCCTCTCTTCCTTTGTAGTTCACAGTATTGGTCCTTAACCTTAGGGAAATTGTTGATGATCATCCAACAATGCGTAAGAGTGAATGGCTTGTCATTGTGTCAGGCCTTGAATGCCTCCAAAGATTGTAATGCCTAAATCACATGATCAACAACAAGTGAACATGCAAACATATACACGGCCGAAGTGTCATGGCCGTAGCAAGGAAAGGGCTAGGAAGAGGAGAGCATACCATGTCCCCAACGCCGAGACCACTCACGGGCCGTGCTTCAACGCTCTCAAATGCGGCGTAATACTTGTTGCACTCTTGTTGGATGAACAACCATCTCTTTTGAATCGAGTCGATGCCATGGTTGCTTGTAAATTGGTAGGGCTCAAACATCTTCCTTTCATGGAATGTTTTGTGAACTCTCGTCCAAAAAACAATGCACTTTTGTTGCGCGCCGGTCCTCGGATCTTGGCTAATCTCCATCCAAGCTTGGCAAATCAACTTGTCCTCATCTTGTGTGTATGAACCCGTGCGAATGCTCTTCCTCTTCTTTTGTGCTTCCGCTCTTTGGGTGAGCTCGTTGATGAACAATGGCTCGCCACTAATATCAACGTCATTGCCTTCTTCTTCATCACCGTCACCTTCGACATAGATGTCATCGTCTTCATGCCACGAGTCACCATGGTCGTAGTCAGCACGGTCGTCGGCCTCTTCATCGGGCACGTACTGGGCGCGGCCATCCTGACTTTGGGTCTCCTCGGGGTCATAGGCACGGCCATGCCCACCCTCGAAGATCACGTCCTCCATGTCTGGTTGTAGAAGGGGTCGTCGACCGTTGGCGTTGGTGTTGGCATTCCGTCAAACAAGACGCGGGGGGGGGGGGGCATGGTGCCCGTGAACGGTGCCCGTACTTGCTTTCTTTGCATCTCGACGGACGCCCGGCCGCCGCTGCTGGACCCAGGCGTGACGTTGAGGTCGATGACGGCCGCGGGACGCGGTGTGGACGGCGCGAACAAGCCCACGTCCGGCGACCTTGAGAAAGGGGTCTGGCCGTCATGCCTTAGCGGAGGAAAGCCGGGTGACATGGGCGCGGTCCGCGACTGGCAGTGCGGAGGCCGGGCGACCGACGAGCCTGTGCTCACGGGGCCAGCGGCCGCTGCAGGGAACCCGGACGGACGGCCCATGCCAAGCATGAGGATGGCGTGCGCTTTGTTGAGGAGGTCCTCCTTCTCGTCGGCAGAGGCCTTGCGCCGCGCGGCCTCCAGCTCCTCGCGCTGTGCGGCGAACTTGGCCGCAGCGGCATTCACCTTGACGACCGCTCTCCGTTCCCTCCTCTTCGCCGATATCACGTCTAACTTGGCGATCTCCTCCGGCGTGCACTCCGACCGCGGCTTTCTTGGCGCCTTCTTCTTCACCTTTGCGGGCGGGTCGACGGCCAGGCCGCCGGAACTCGGCGGGGCGTCGGCCATGGAC
>NC_041386.1:395253995-395290472 GCF_002162155.2 Triticum dicoccoides
TGGGTGTGTGTGTGGGGGGGGGGGGTTGCTTTCTCCCACCGACATGCGGGCCAGGGGAGGACAAGCGCGCGCGTCCCGCCCGTCCGCGCGCTGTCTGTTTCACTCCAAAACCGGCGCAAACTTGGGCCGGCGATGGGTCGAAAACGGACACAAAGCGGACAAAAGTCCGTTTGCGCCCGTGCGCTGGGCCGTCTCGTTTGTCCCTTTTATCCCAAACGGACGGAGGCGGACAGGATAGGGTCGCGCGGTGGAGTTGGCCTAACCAACTCTATGTGAACCCTAGATCCCCTCGGTGCCTATATAAACCGGAGGGGTTAGTCTGAAAAAAATATTCATGACCATAGTCATACAGTCTAGACTTCTAGATTTTAGCCATTACGATCTCGTGGTAGATGAACTCTTATAACACTCATATTCATCAACTCTGCCACATGGAGAGCATCCTCAGCTGACAAACCCCACGGGCGCGGTGGTGTATTTATGCCAACGAAGCAGTCCAACGCAAGCAGAAAAGTAACATGTTGAAGTGGGTGTTAACTGAGCTAATACAGCCAGATCTGGGGGGCTGAAGTTGTGGCTTTGTGATAAAATAACTTAGTCTTAAATTCGTGCGGTAAGTTCCGATGATCGACAAACCACGCAAGAGGCAGAGACGAGCTATACCCGAAATCCAAATAAGCATGTGGAAATCACTTGCAGGAAAATCACTTTTAACCACTACAATTAAACCCGCTCAACTTGCAAGTGTCGGCTTTAGTCAGCATCGTACAGTGGTACAGGTCATGGTACAACAGACGGCAATAACAGAGGGCTGTATCACAGCTCGCCAAATCTGTAAAACTAGGAGTAATCGTACAGGGAGATGCTCTTGTCATCCGAAGCGCTGGCGAGCCGGCCAGCACGGACTCCTTCCCCTCCCGGCGGCCGGAATGCAACGGCCCAGACCTGGTCTGAGTGGTTGCTCATGGTCTGAACTGACGCCCTCGCATTGATGTCCCAGAGCCGGACGGTGCGGTCGCTGGAGCCTGTCGCCACCGCCATGCCATCCGGGCTCACGTCGATGCTCAGCACCCAGCTCGCATGACCCGACATGGCCCCGATCAGGCCCTTCTCCTTGGCATCGTAGATGTGGATGTGGGAGTCGTCACATCCGGTCAAGAGCACGTGGGGGTCCACCGGCGAGAACACCATGGACCTCACTGGCATGTGGTGCCCCTCCAGGTGGTGGAGGAACTTCATGCGGACCGCATCATACACCGCAATCGTGCCATCCATGGATCCACATGCTAAGAGCTTGCCATCTGGACTCCAGGCCACTGAAAGAACAAACTTGCCGCTGCCTGTTTTATCAGCGCGGGCTCCCTCTGGACGCGGAACAGGAAGGCTGGCAATAGGTTGCCACTTCTCCGTGTCCCAGAGTTTTACTGATCCACTGCCACCACCAGCTGCAGCCAGAGCAACACCCTGACAAGGAAATCATTTAATTCATCTGTTATTTGACAAGTGCATACAAATTGATTCCACCGTAATCAGAAAAACCAGGGTAATTAATTCACAGGTTTCCTTCGTAGTATGTGCTAGCTAATTGGTTACAGTGCCATACTATATATATACATAGTCAAGGTTTCAGACAAAGTGGCATATGTTGATTACGCTGTCAGATCACAAAAGACTCAAGCAAGAACCACTAGCCCACAAAAATATACCGACTGTATATGGAATAAAATCATGTCAAACTAGATATAGATCATGCATGTTCGGAACATATTAAATTTAATATGTCAAAGTAAAGTACACATTCGTAAAGTATGGAACAGAAATCACTTTAGAGTTAACACTATACGCCATTGTTGCAAGTTCCAGCAAGAAGCAGTGAATAGCACTAGAAAATAAAATCATCTCACAAAATTCAGTACGATTGTGAAGTAACAATGTGATTCATAAACAAGAGATGTAACAGAACAGACAGCAGCTTACTTCGGCACATTATTTCTTCTAGCAATACTTGCTTTCAAATGTGGACTATGTAAGTATTTGTTAACCAGCTTAGTGAGGCCCCAAAACAATACTGCAGAAAGATGAACTCCAATCATAAATAATTTAACCCCACAATTATCTGCTTTGTTCCTTAATCACCTTAACTTACCGAATATAGTCGTCTAGAAAGCATAGTATAGTACAACATAAACTTCATAGCGTAGAAAACAGAAGCTAATAGGTTGAATCACAAAACATACACTCTTGCAGCCTCTAACCAAGTTATCTCACTAAATCAATGCAACAATGGAAGTAAATATTCAGTACATACCTAAAATAGAAGACAAGGCTGGCATGTCGTAAAATGCAGGCCAGTGCACCACACTGCTTTCCTAAATTGACAACTGCAAACCTCTCCCACTACATGATCTTCGGATACACACAAATCATCAATGGCTTATTCTAGCAAATTGGACCCGTGGCATAGTTTTCATGTAACTTTGCAAAAGCAGTCTTGTTTCCTTCTCATTTTTTTAAACCTACTAAAACAACAACGAGATGTCCAGCCAGGCCACTATTTTCCCAGGGCATTCTATACTGGAACGTTGTTAAACTACAGCACTATTTGAAAGAAGCCCACAAATTTCTTCGGTTTCACCCCTCAAGTAGACTTGGTAAGAAGCAAAGCATAATGTAAACCTACAAACTCGTCAACAATCCAAACCAGGCGGTTCTATCATGGCATTCCGTCCCCAAATCAACCAAAGCTACGATAGCATTTCACTGAAGGCGCACACCTTACAAGCATCTCTCAGTCACTCAACCTCTTGGCAGTAACAACTTGTGAGCAAGATCACGGAGGAAAAGGAAGACACAAAGCCAGCGCCATACCTTGGGGTGGAACTGGACGCCCCAGACCTCGGAGGGCGCGGCATCGAGCGTGGCGACGGATGCGCCGGAGTCGACGTCGAAGACGCGGACGTGGCTGTCGATGGAGACCGCGGCGGCTATGACCCCGGCAGGATGCGCCGCGAGGGATATCACTCCGAGCGCGTGCCCTCCCGCCGGGGGGGACGCGGCGGCGAGGTCGTCGGGTTGCCAGGCGCGGACGGTCTCGTCGATGGAGCCGGTGAGGAGCAGCGCCGTGGGGCGGTGGTCAGCAGCGGGCACCCACGCGGCCGCCCAGATCGAGTCCTCGTGAGCTCCGTCCACCGACTTGAGCCCCGCAAGCTTCATCGCACCCTCTCTTCTCTCTCACGAACCAAACCCTAGGTGTTTGATCTGGCTGCTGAGGAGAGGGGTTCCTGGGTTTTGGAAGAGGTTTATTAGAAAAACGAAGGAAAAAAAGGGCAAATCTGGCTTTTTCGAGAAAAACAAACGTGGCTGAGTAGCTGGACCTCTCGTGCATGGGCGCTGCTACAAATCATCCGACTGATACCTTCTCACGCCGTTGGACCAACGACACTGCATTCGTTGATCTATCACAGCAGAATAGTCGCCATCCGGCAGTGCAGCGCTGCTCATGTTGTCGGACTGGTGTTCCTATCCAGAGATGCTCCAACGCAACGTGCAGCCTCGGCGATGTTCCGTCGCTGTGCCGACACCCCGGGTGATGCTCCATCACAGCAATCGAGGCCCGACGATGTTTCATCGCAACACCGACGCCGGTGAGGCCACCACAACAATGATGATGATGCAAGAAAAACTGGCGAGCCCCTAATTGGAACATCCACTCCAGCTTTCTCGTCGTCCTAAAAAACAACAGTTGTCACAACGCAACAACCCCCTCCCCGCAGCAATGCATGGCTCTGCCCCTGTCGCAGCAACAACAACTTCGCCGCTGGGAGTGCGAGAGGGCGGGGTGTAGGGGAAAGGGAAGAGATGGGTTGCTGATTGGATTTTGGTGGGAAGAGGAGAAGAGAAGGGTGTCAGGGGACTCTGCAGATTGGAAGGAAGAAGACGACTCACTCGGCCGAGAGAGAAAAGGGATAAGGTGAATGGACGGTGGGGTGGGTCCCATGGAGGATGCATGGTGCGTGAGGGACGGGGCTTATTTGAGAAAATTGCACAAACCACCTATTTTTGATACTAGTGTTGCATAAAATGCACACTTTACAGGTTTGTTGCACAAAACACCGCATATCGCGATAATTCGTTATAGGTAGGTCTAATCTATCATTTATGTGTGTTGACACGATTCCTAACAACTTGATCCAGTTTTTAAGTACACCGATGGCAAAAAAACGGCCACATCAACAGCCAATTAGAACTATCAATATCTCACAATTCTTTTGCTGGAATTGAGCTAAATTTTCCTGAGAATATTAATGAGTGAGTGCATCTATGTTTTCTTTTTCATCTTTTAAAAATGTTAAATTTTGAACAAAAAATCAAAGTAGCCAACTAACATTACAAATATCTCACAAACTGTTGGTCCAAATGAGCTGCGTTTTTTTAGAATAGTATTGGATACATGTGTGCTTTACTTAAATTGTTTTCTGCAACACCATGAAATCTCATGTGAAATAACATAAGATTGCTACACAAATCTAAAAAGATTCAAAAATAGCCAAAATTTCATGTGAAATAACATAAGATTGGTACAAAAAATTGTGCATCTCCAATGCTGCCTTTTTTTTACCACCGATGCACTTACAAACTGGACTCACTTGTCAGGAATCATGTCAACCCATCTAAATGATGAATTAGACCTAACTGCAATGAATTACCCCAATATGTGGTGTTTTATGCAAACAAACTTGTAAAGTAGGTATTTTGTGCAACACTAGCACCAAAAGTAGGTGGTTTGTGCAATTTCCTCGGCTTATTTCTCAAGAGATCGGATGGTTGAAATAGAACAATTTTTTAGATTTTTTTTTTTGAGCATCAGTACAGACACAAGCGCTCATATACACGCGCATACACTCATCCCTATGAACGCACACACGCACACCCTACCCCTATGAGCACCTCCGAGAGACTGAGCCGGCATATCATCTTGAGATTTACGAAGTCACCGTAGGCGCCTCGTCGTCGACGGGAACGTCTCCTCCCACTGAAAGCGCATCGCCGGAAATCCTGAAATAAATCCAGGAATAATGCGAGCACCAGGATTTGAACCCTGGTGGGTTGGGGATACCACTGTCCACCTAACCAACTCAACCACAGGTTGATTCGCAACAATTTTTTAGATAGAACGTTTTCCCTCGTGCATTGTGCACAACTGGCCCATATGCCGATTTGATTTAGCTCACCCAGCCCGACATGGGCCTTGCCCGGCCGCGCGCCCCAACTGGGCCCTTAGTACCGCACGCGGCAGACGCCGGCCTTTTAGTACTAGTCGTAATTCTCTCCTCTAAAAAAAACTAGTCGTAATTCTCATATTTTGTTTTTGATTTGACTAGTCGTACCTTTGATCTAGCAACTAGATAGATTCTTGGCCGCGATTCTTTATTCTCTTGTGATCTTCTCCTGCTTCGGCAGGTAGTTGACAGTTGAGTAGTTGCAACAGGTAGTTAAAACTAGATAGATCCCTGATTCTCTCGCAGGTTGGTTGCAGGAGGAGCCACTATAAATAGAGCCTACTCCTACCACATCTCCTGAGAAACCCAACCCAACCCAACCCAACGAGAGCTAATATCCATCCTTGGAGCTAACCGATCAGATCATGGCCATGGGGACTAGGCGCGCCGCTCTCTGCTTTCTTCTGCTAGTCGCCGTCTTCTTACAAGGCAATCCTACATTGGTTTCAGCGGATGGTTCGTAATCTCCCTCTCTCTCTCTGCGCCATTCTTGCGCTGGTTTTAAATTGGAATTTAATGTGATGAGAAAGATTATACTACTACAAGTTACTAACTGATCTACTAGTACGTATCGTCTGTGAAGTTCAGAGGAGTACAAGTATAGAATTCCGTATGTACCCTTCTGCAAGGGGTGGAGCTGCAAGGTGGAGTGCTGGCTGGAGGCCAAGCTCTTCCGCACCCGTCTGCAGGAGCGCAAGTGCATCAGGGGCGGCATCAAGGGCGCCTGCTACTGCCTCTTCTGCGGGAAGCACCTCCAATGAAACACATACATCATCCATCCATTATTTGCTCGCTCGCTCGTCTAGTAGGCATTACCACTACTCCCTCCGTCCCATAATATAAGAGCGTTTTTGGCACTACACTACTGTAAAAAACGTTCTTATATTATGGGACAGAGCGAGTAGTTATTTATCTCGAAGTTCCTCATCCACGTTCGCTTATCCAGCTGAAGCCAATAATTCCTTTTCTCATAAACGAATTGCGACTAGTTTATATTAAGGTAGCAGCAGCAGCTCTAGTACGTAGGAGCTTCAGATGTAGTTAGTCTCAGTTTGGAGATTGAATTCTTTCTCCCTTTTTTTTTGGCTTCCTAGATAGCTTCTACGACCGTGTAATGTCTTGCTTCAATTAACGTTATTATGGATTAATAAAACTGTATGATGATCTTCGCGTAACTGAAATGCTCAGAAATGTTTCAGAGATGTCAGTATGTCACGTCATAAAAAAGGTTAATGTCAATTCTTGTATACGTAACTCAATTAACCATCCTACGTGTCACTTCATCATAAAAATCTAAGACATTTCTGGAACTCAAAAAATATCTGGGTCCTAAGGTAACTCATGCCCTTGGAATCCAACAAAAGAAACGTTTCAAAATATCTTCAGCCATAGATTCCTTCCTTCATACTTCAGAGCTTATTTTTAGCTAATCATGTCTTCGGAGATCGACCATGCTACTTACTCCCTCCGTTTCTAAATATTTGTCTTTTTAGAGATTTCAAATGACTGCCACATACGGATGTATATAGACATATTTTAGAATGTAGATTCACTCATTTTGCTTCGGATGTGTCACTTGTTGAAATTTCTAAAAAGATAAATATTTAAGAACGGAGGAAGTACTGGTTACTGCTTACCACCACATACAACATGATGGTAACATAACTTAAGGAAATTTTGCACACACATTACCAAGAAATAAGGGGTCTATGGTCAGTTGTACACCTCTGCCATCACAACCTTAATACCGTAGTCCGGGAGGTACAAGAGATATCTGTAGCGACGGAGATCATGCTGCGAGGTCACTCTCGGATTTCATCTCCTGAGCTGTTTGCCTATTCAGTGACAAGTGAGCACAACACTTGTTCGAATGTGGTGTAATCAAATTCAGAGTATGTAGTTGCTAGTTTACTCAATCTACACATTTACAATGCCGCGCTAGTTTAGTTTTATCTATGCCCAGATCATTAATGTTAGCTACATGTACAAAATAAGCTCAAAACTTTCATTGATCTAACTATGTGGATGAATGGAACCTGAGATGCCACAACCACACGAGGCAGGTTGCCTCTGTTTAAAGGAGCTTTTCCTTTATATCAGCTTGTGTGTCACTAATTAATGAAAGCATGTGCACGGTTTTTTGTTGTTTAGATTACTATAATAACCATAATAAACAAAGGAAGATACACCTTTTCAAGAAATATCAACTGTGCGTCCATTGACTAGGGTAAGTCACAATTCTTCTTCTTTTTGCTAACTACACGTTCTCTACATCTATTAAACAAAAGGACTAATACACAATAAACCCGCCATAATAAATTTGCTTACTTAGTAAATTCATATTTGTGTAGTACTCCCTCCGTCCCACAATGTAAGACGTTAGGGAGTATACTATTAAAAGTGATTGTCGTTTCAGACATGGCCTATGCAATCCAGAGAACGGCGAGCGAAAAAAACTTAGAAACAAGCTAAAAGTTCATTACTCACTGTCCCTTCAGCGTATTATTCTGACAAATCAAAACTCTGCCCTTTTCCTCTACCATCTGAAAATGTGCAAACAATACTTAAGATTCTTATGAGTAAAAATGAAAATTGATTACCGCAAAAGTACTTAATTAACATATTTCAAACCTTAACATCACTCACGCTTCTAATGTTGTTAACATATTCATCGGTGTTCTGCCTATTTTGAGCCCTTTCCCCTCTAGTCACTGAGTGTGAGTTTCTTCTTTTGGATGGTTCTGCCTCCTTGGCCCGACGTTCAGGCGCTGGTGCTGGCAGCATTTCATGGGCAGAATTATAGCCACTCAGCAAACTTGTTCTATGCATAGAGCAGAAATCAGTCCCATATGCTGCACTCATGTTACATCCTAGAACCATGCAGCGTCGGCCGCCACCATGTTTGATACAACTATCAGTTCGCCCTTGTGCACTTTTCTCGCATCCTTGAAACTCGCATCGCCTTCCCCCACCATGCGCAATGCAAAAATCTGTGTTCCCTTGAGCACCCTTCCCACAACCATCATATTTACATCTCTTGCCGCCACCGTGCTTCACACAACGGTCTGTGCGGCCTTGACTGCTACTACACGCTCCCTTGGTGCATCCACTGACAGCACAGCCCCTCCTTTTGTGCATCCTTGAACTATGGAAAATGCATAGAGGTGTGCCTCCATGTGCAACATTTGTACAACCTTCAACCATGCAGCCCTTTGAAGGACTGTCGTGGTTCTTGCAATACCTTGTACTTCCCTTGGATGTATTGCTGCATTCTTGGTAGGTGCACATCACAACTTCACAGTTAAGACTGCAGATTGATGTGCTGCCCGTACTATTCCCAACACTTCCTACAACACTAACTCCATTATTTCCATGCGTTGGCTGCACTCCTGTACTATAGACGGTGTTGAACTGTGTGTTGCATTCTGTAGAAGAGGTGTTGACTCGTTTCTTTCCTTTAATCTTGTTGTAGAATTTCCCAAACCGACTGTTCTCCTTATCTTCGCCCCCAGGATACACGGACACAGCAACAACATCCTGGGTCACTTCCGGGTAGAGTACTGCCACTTCTGCTTCCAAATCACGGTTCTCATCCTTCTCAGTGTCTCCCTCTGGTTCTTCATGAAGATCGTAGATTCCTGTGCTGACCATAGCATTTCCAGCGTTAATCTTCACTCTGGTTCCACTATGTCCTTCATGCTTGATCGATCCTTCTGATTTGGTGCATGGTACTGTGCTGGAACCAGTTTCACCATGTGAATGGCCTCCACCATGGGAAATACGTAAATCAACGCCATCTTGCACGATATGAGGGCAGCATAATTGTCCCACATTGTGGCATTTGCAGGTAGCACCCCCTTCTGTCATTGATGGAGACACAACAACTTTCTCTGTACTTTCAGATCTTGTGGCCTCTTTTGCGCAATCAACTGCTGCAACAAACACCTGATCTTTGGACTGCACGGCCTTGTTTTCACTTAATGAGGATGTGATAGTACCTTGATTTTTTAATAACAAAGATGTGGCAGCACCTTGCTCTGTCACTGACAAGAATAGGACAACTTCGGCCTCATGTTCTGACTGCATAGCTTTGCCCACACAATCACTTGCTACAATAAGCTCATGACTCCTAGACTGCATAGCCTCTTTTGCAACATCACTTGTTGCAAGAAACACCTGATTTTTAGGCTGCATAGCTTCTTCTGCCTTTAATAGGAATGTGGCAGCACCATATTCTACCATCGACAAAGATGTTGTACAACATAGTTCTTGTTCTAACTTTGACAAGCATGTTGTACCAGTAGCATCTTGTTCTGAAATTGGCGGGGATGCTGCAGCTTCAGCTACATTTTCAGACTGAGCAACGTTAGCATCATCTTCTTCTTCAACATTGCCATCTTTTTCGACGCTATCTTCATAAGTGGTCAAAACAATAACATCTAATTTGACATAATACTCATCATAGTCCAAGTCAATATAATCCAGTAATGTCATTACTGAACCTGAAACAACAAAAGGGTGTATGTGATAGCCTGATAGGCATGAAAAAATGCAGAGAAAATAGATGTGTACCATTACCAATTTATGAAACTGTCAAAGATAAAAGGTGCTGAGAAAACAAAGGCATGGCTGCATTTCTAACCATATCTTTGTTATTATTAACTTTAATATAGAATGATTGAGCTGGTGGTGACGGTGGCTCCACCTTGGAGGATCCTGTCCAATGTGGATGGATCTGTGCACATGTACGATGTTTATATAATTCTACGTGCCTTACCGGTCAGATGCAAACTTTCAACAAGATATAATTACCTATGTGTTCTAAATAGACTGGCCAGTAATATATTTGCTAAGTGATATTATATTTGCATGACTGAATATGGTTTTCTCAAGGAATATGTCTTAACCAAGTAGACACAAGTAATGACGAAACTAGTTTTCTTCAAAAGCTTTATATCCCCCTTTCACGTTTGTGGACTGGATAATTCTGAAAGCGGCACTATTTGGGGGAGCATTCCATAGTGAATGTGTAAGAAATTTTCATGGATGATATGCTAACATAGCTGAAGGTCACGATATTGCTTGATAAAGCAAGTACTATCACTGATGTGTGCAGCACACTCATGAAACGGTTTGCCACCTTATCCTACATTCCCATGCTGTCTGATAGGTTTTGAATCATCAAGATTTGCCGATACCTGCACGACATCTTTTTCCCCGGACAACAATGTGTAGGCGTCATCCTTCAGAAAGGTTTGGGGAGTAACAGTTATTGATACTCTCAGGGATATGCGCTTGACAAGAAAATGATGTTAAGACACTAATTCATTCGGTTGGATATAAAATTGAAGCCTTCTAATACACTTCCTAATCTCCTTTTCCCAGCCTACGACGCACCTGTTTCTGGTCTCAGCTGTCGTATGTTTTCTCCCGTCCCAATCTATGTAAATACCCTAGCTTCCTCAGGTCCTAATTTACAAAAATTCGAAGGCAGATCCCATTTCCCTCAATTTTTTCTATGAGTGGGTTGATAGAGTTGATTCGCACTCAGCGCAGTGGCGAAGCAAATAAACAACGCAAAAGGTTCAATTGATCAATTCCATGGAAATTCTCCAAGTTTGAAACCGGCTAGCAAGACCTCCGGGTTCGGCTATTATTTATCCTACTTTATCAGCATTATAGCCTCTTTGATTCGTAGGATTTTGAAAACATAGGAATAGGAAAAGTGTAGGGTTGGAGTGGCATGCCCATTTGAATCCTATAGAATTAGCAATGATTGTTTGATGCCACGGGAAAAACAAAGGAATTGTAAAAAGAGGTTGGAGAGATGTTAAATTTCATATGAAATGTAGTACAAAAGATTCCATAGGAAAAATTCCTATGGGATCCAATCCTATGAATCAAAGGACCAACATAGGAAAAAATCCTAAGGATTTCAATCCTCCAGATATCCTATAAAATTCCTTTGAATCAAAGAAGCCCCCACATTGATTGATCCTCCAAAACCTCACAATACAGAAAAGTAAACAAAAACTCAGTAGAGAAAGCAAAACTCTTGTGAACAATCCGAGAAAGTATAGTTAGGGCGGTTCCTCTATGAAAATAAGAAACCTATGGGAGTCCGGGTAGATCTTCGTGGAATCCACGCCCAGCCCAGTGGCGCGGGAGTCCGGGGTGGGCGGCTGTCCTGCTTAAGTGCTTATGCTTTGAGGCAGGATGGCTGAGGCGATCTCGCTGGAATGAGGAGACGAGGAGGGGTTTTGATGGCGTCAGCAGATTCGAGAGACTTCTGTATGAAACAGGGTTGACCGGCTGGGTACTTACAACATCTCCAGCCGCGCCCTCGACAAGGCCCACAAGGCTTATTTTTCGTCGGCACCAAAAATCGACCCAGTCGCATTCTAGAAGCCCACTTTTTACGGATTAGGGTTGAATTTGGCGTCAGTGAACCCAGGCCGAACACGACACCTAGGGAGCCTGGGAAACAATTGTTGGCGCGAAAACAAGTGGGCCCACCGAGTCAGCGACTTGGCGCCTTTGTCATCCTCATCGCCTCGGTTCCTGTGGGAATCAATGCGAAGGTTGTCGCGCTGCCACGCTGGTCAGCCTTCCATTGATCCCTCACGGGCGGCACAGTAAAGGCGCGCCGACGCGCGTCCCGCCCGCTCCCGCCATGCATACAAAGACGTCCGCCCTCTCGACGCCCACCCATGGCTATAAAAGCCGTCCCTTCCTCGTCGATGAACGCACACTCCCTCGCCACAGACCCTCTCCCCTCTTGCCGCCGACGCCCCTCTCGCCCTCTCACCTTTGACGCGCGTCTCCCCTCTTTCGCCTTCCGACGACCATGGCCGAGTGCTACCCAGGCGACGGTGCGGTGGGCAACGGCTTCGGCCGCCGCCACCTGCACGAGGACGAGGCACGCCTCCTCTACAAGGCCGACTACCCGACGCCGCCGGACATGCGTGTGCCGGGCTCGTGGAGGCTGAGTGCCGGCGGCGTCCCGGTGCCTCCGACGTCCACCGGTGCTGATTGGTGCGCCAAGATTGCGCGCATCTGGTCGTCGCTGCCGGAGCAAGCGCATAACCAGTCGAGGTACGCCCATGACAGCCACACGCTGTGGACGGCGTACTTCGACCGCCGCCACGCAGTGTCACAGCCCTAGAATTGGTTGTAACTAGTTGCACAAGCATTCATGCATCATGTATATATTTATGAAAGTTGAATTGGGGAAAGTGGAAAGCCTCAAAAATCATTTCTAAAAAAAATGATCAAAAAAATCCAATCTTTCCATCTGTACTAGTTTCATGCATGTTAGAACACTTTAACCTTGCTGTTTAGGTGAAACAGTTTAATGCACTAATATGACTTCATAAAATGGGTTTGCATTTGAATCTTTGGTTCAAATGGACTCATTCCAATATGTTCTAGCTTGCATTAGCCCAAAACACATTCATATTGCCATGTCATAGCATGCATCATATTGTTGCATATCGTCATGTGTTGATTGTGTTCTTTCTCAGTTGCCGGTGTTTGTCCCCCCTTAGTAGATGTTGATCCAGCGATGAATTCGATGACACCGATGAAGAACTATACTATCTTCAAAAGTGCCAAGCAAGCAAAACCCCCTTGTTCATTCCGATACAATCCCACTCTCTCGCTCATGCTCTCTTTTACTGCATTAGGACAACAACGATTCATCTGTTACTTGTTGCGGTAGTTGAACCCCTTATCCTCTGCATGACCTGTCATTGCCACAGTAAATAGATGAAAACCACTAGCATGAGTAGGAGTTGTTTGAGCCCTGATGTGCCTACTCATTCATGCTTTTGGTCATGCCTGCTATTGCATAGAATTGTGTCAGGTCTGATTCATCGGGGATGAATCAGAGGTATGTGAACATGTCCTACTGTTGAGAGCTAAGTGTGTGAACATGATTTGGTAAAGGTATCGATGAGAGGCCATGTAGGAGTACATGGTGGGTTGTTTCATTGAAGCTGTCCTTAGGAACTGAGTTCTGTGTTTGTGATCCATGAAACAGCTACTACCACACATTGGGCCCTGAAATATGACCCCGCTCGACTTACTGACCCCTCTCGTCCTCTGTCCAGGAGTTGCAACTAGTTTCTGGTGTTTATAGGATATGTGTTGGCGGCCGTGCGTAGCGCTGACCCTAGGGGTGGGCTATAATGCGGTAGATACACCGTGGCACGGTGTACCGGCGCCCGTTTGGTGTCTCGGGAACCCTGCACACATCGTTTGGGGCTGTGAGCGAAACTCCGGCCGGATCTCCTCGTGAATGGAACCCGAATAGGCAATAAACCTGGACCAGAGACTTGTGCGGTTAGTCAGGTCGTGGTCTACACCCACGTCGGCTTTCGCTTGAAGTCTGCCGAGCACATGTCGTGTGCAGACGCTAAGTGGTGGAAACATGTGTGACGAAGTACACCCCTACAGGGTATAAAACTATTCGAATAGCCGCGTCCGCGGTAAAGAACTTCTGGGTTGCCTATAACAGTTCATAGACAAGTGAAAGTGGATACTCTAAAACTCGCAAGATAAGTGTGAGTGCTATGGATGGCCTTCTCGTAGGGAGACGGGAGCGGATCCATAGTGGTGTATTGATTGGTGAATATGTGGACTCGTGTGCGCCACCTCAAAAGAGTTGCTTGCAGTCGTGGTTCAGGTTAGCCACTGAGTCAAAGCTGGCTTGCTGCAGTTAAGCTCCACCACACCCCCTTGTTGATACCGATGCATATGTAGCTAGTTCTGATGTAAGTCTTGCTGAGTACTTTTGTACTCACGTTTGCTTAATTTATGTTTTGCAGAGAGACTTTAGTCTCGCTAGTAGCATCGCGTGGACTTCGACGTTTAGCTTGATACCTCAGCTACGATCTTGTGCCCTCGGCAGGATCTGGTAGATAGTCAGGCTTCTCAGCCTTTTTCATTTGTAGATGTCTATACTCAGACATGTTAAGCTTCCGCATGTGCTTTGATTTGTTTGCTATGATTGTTGGGTCATGAGACCCATGTTTGTAATATCTCACTCCTCGGAGCCTAATGAATAAATACTTGAGTCGTAGAGTTATGTTGTGATGCCATGTTGTATTTACACATATCGAGCATATTGTGTGTATGATTGAAATGCTTGGTATGTGTGGGATCCAACAATCTAGTTGTTTATCCTTGGCAGCCTCTCTTACGGGGAAATGTAGTCTAGTGCTTCCATGAGCCATAGTAGTCCACTACAGCCCGGTTCACCGGAGTCCTGCTAGCCCAGCACTACTGCTCAGGGCACTTGACTGGCCGACATGTGTTTCACTTCGTCCCTATGTCTGTCCCTTCGGGGAAATGTCACGCGGTGACATCCGGAGTCGTGCCTAGCCTGCTACAGCCCGGGTTCCCGAAGTCCTGTTAGCCCAGTGCTACAGCCCGGATTCACACGTTGCTGACCGACATGCTCGATGTGATTCATGTATGCCTGTCCCCATAGGTTAGTGCCGCTTTGGGTTCACGACTAGCCATGTCGGTCTGGGTTCTCTGTCATATGGGTGCTAGCGACACTGTCATATACGTGAGCCAAAAGGCGCAAACGGTCCCGGGCCATGGTAAGGCGACACCCGTGGGAATACCGTGCGTGAGGCCGCAAAGTGATATGAGGTGTTACCGGCTAGATCGATGTGACTTGGAATCGGGGTCCTGACACACAGACCAGCTCGCCTCCACGAACGGCGTCGATCCCCGCGGCCGCCTCAACTTCGAGGAGCGGTGCCAATGGTGGGGCGTCCCCAGTCGCACCCACAAAGCTGTCCTCGAGCACATTGAGGCCGGCAACACGCCGCGCTTGGAGTACCCGACGCCCCCTCCTTCTCTCGCCGCTACGGCAGCTCCTAAACGCCATGATGAATGGAGACGGCGACCTCCTCATCGTCGGGCTCCCTTTCCTTCGGATCGCCGGCGCTCCGCCCCGTCAAGCCAGAGCTGCAGGAGACGCCGCTCGGGCGCCGCATCCGTGGCGGCACTCTCTGAAGGAAATATGCCCTAGAGGCAATAATAAAGTTGTTATTTATATTTCCTTATATCATGATAAATGTTTATTATTCATGCTAGAATTGTATTAACCGGATACTTAGTACATGTGTGAATATATAGACAAACGGAGTGTCCCTAGTATGCCTCTACTAGACTAGCTCGTTAATCAAAGATGGTTAAGTTTCCTAACCATATACATGTGTTGTCATTTGATGAACAGGATCACATCATTAGAGAATGATGTGATGGACAAGACCCATCCGTTAGCCTAACATAATGACCGTTTAGTTTTTCTGCTATTGCTTTCATCATGACTTATACATGTTCCTCTCACTATGAGATTATGCAACTCCCGGATATCGGCGGAACACCTTTTGTGCTATCAAACGTCACAACGTAACTGGGTGATTATAAATATGCTCTACAGGTGTCTCCTATGGTGTTTGTTGAGTTGGCATAGATCGAGATTAGGATTTGTCACTCCGTGTATTGGAGAAGTATCTCTGGGCCCTCTTAGTAATGCACATCACTATGAGCCTTGCAAGCAATGTGACTAATGAGTTAGTTATGGAATGATGCATTAAGGAACGAGTAAAGAGACTTGCCAGTAACGAGGTTGAACTAGGTATGATGATACCGATGATCGAATCTCGGGCAAGTAACATACCGATGACAAAGGGAACAACGTATGTTATTATGCGGTTTGACCGATAAAGATCTTTGTAGAATATGTAGGAACCAATATGAGAATCTAGGTTCCGCTATTGGTTATTGACCGGAGATGTGTCCCGATCATGTCTACATAGTTCTCGAACCCGTAGGATCCGCACGGTTAACGTTCGTTGATGATTTGTATTATGACTTATGTGATTTGATGACCAAAGTTCGTGTGGAGTCCCGGATGATATCACAGACATGACGAGGAGTCTCGAAATGGTCGAGAGGTAAATATCGATATATTGGAAGGTTATATTCGGACACCGGTATGGTTCCGAAGTGTTTTGGGTATTTTTTGGAGTACCGGGAGGTTACCGAAACCCCCCGAGGAAGTAGTGGGCCTTAATGGGCTTTAGTGGAAAGGAGAGAAGGGCCTCAAGGGGTGGCCCCCCATGGCTGGTTCGAATTTGACTAGGAGGGGGCGGCGCCCCCCTCTTTCCTTCTCCCCTCTTCCTCATTCCCTCCTTCTCCTTGTTGGAATAGGAAGGGGGGGGGGCGAATCCTACTTGGACCGGGAGTCCAAGTAGGACTCCCCCCTTGGGCCGGCCTCCTCTTCCCCCTCCTTTATATATGTGGGAGGGGGCACCCCAAAGGCACACCAAGTCTTCTCTTAGCCGTGTTCGATGCCCCCATCCACAGTTACACACCTCAGTCATATCGTCGTAGTGCTTAGGAGAAGCCCTACGCCGGTAACTTCATCATCACCGTCAACACGCCGTCGTGCTAACGGAACTCTCCCTCGTCCTCAACTGGATCAAGAGCTCGAGGGACGTCATTGTGCTGAACGTGTGCTTAGCACGGAGGTGTCATACGTTCGGTACTTGGATCGGTTGGATCGTGAAGACGTTCGACTACATCAACCGCGTTACTAAATGCTTCCGCTTTCGATCTACGAGGGTACATGGACACACTCTCCCCTCTCGTTGCTATGCATCTCCTAAATAGATCTTGCGTGATAATAGGAATTTTTTTGAAATACTGCATTCCCAAACACTGACATTCGAGCCAGGTCTATGCGTAGATGCTATATGCACGAGTAGAACACAAAGAGTTGTGGGTGATAATAGTCATACTGCTTACCAACAACATCTTACTTTGATTCGACGGTATTGTTTGATGAAGCGGCCCGGACCTACATTACATGACCGCATTCATGAGACTGGTTCTACCGACGTGCTTCGCACACAGGTGGCTGGCGGGTGTCTATTTCTCCAACTTTAGTTGAATCGAGTTTGACTACAACCGGTCCTTGTTGAAGGTTAAAACAGCAAACTTGACAAAAAATCGTTGTGATTTTGATGTGTAGGTAAGAACAGTTCTTGCTAGAAGCCTGTAGCAGCCATGCAAAACTTGCAACAACAAAGTAGAGGACGTCTAACTTGTTTTTGCAGGGCATGTTGTGATGTGATATGGTCAAGACATGACGAGATATAAATTGTTGTATGAGATGATCATGTTTTGTAGAAGTTATCGGCAACTGGCAGGAGCCTTATGGTTGTCGCTTTATTGTATGAAATGCAATCGCCATGTGATTGCTTTACTTTATCACTAAGCGGTAGTGATAGTCGTAGAAGCAATAGTTGGCGAGACGACAACGATGCTACGATGGATATCAAGGTGTCAAGCCGATGACGATGGAGATCATGACGGTGCTTTGGAGAGGGAGATCGAAGGCACAAGATGATGATGGCCATATCATGTCACATATTTTGATTGCATGTGATGTTTATCTTTTATGCATCTTATTTTTCTTAGTGTGGTGGTAGCATTATAAGATGATCCCTCACTAAATTTCAAGATACAAGTGTTCTCCCTGAGTATGCACCGTTGCTACAGTTCATCGTGCCGAGACACCACGTGATGATCGAGTGTGATAAGCTCTACATTCACATACAACGGGTGCAAGCCAGTTTTGCACGTGCATAATACTCGGGTTAAACTTGACGAGCCTAGCATATGCAGATATGGCCTCGGAACACTGAGACTGAAAGGTCGAACATGAATCATATAATAGATATGATCAATATAGTGATGTTCATCATTGAAAACTACTGCATCTCGCGTGATGATCGGACATTGTCATGGAATTATCACGACAGATGTCCTAGTGTGAGGACTTAGTCATGGAGCCATCACGATTAGGTTAGCTTAAAGGGGTTAATCAGGATAAAGGACACGAGGAGTTTATACTGGTTCGGGCCCTTACGGTGAAGGTAAAAGCCTAATCCAATTAGAGGTGGTATTGCTAGGGTTTTGATGAGCAAGGAGCGAATACGCTTGACCCGGCTCTCGATCTATTGTTTCTTGCCCTAAGCCACCGATGGGTCGTCCCCTTATATACACGGGTTGACGCCCTACGGCTTACAGAGTCTCGACCGGCTTATACAACGTATCCGGCTCGGTGACCTTTCTTACATGCCTTACAATACAAGTTTATATACATAGCAATTTATATCCGTGGGACTTAAGCCGCCTTCGAGTTTGGGCCCTCTACTAAGCCTATCTATGAACCGCCATTGTTAATATGCTCTTGAGCTTCATTGAGATGAACCACCATAGGGATGACCCGGCCCCTCCTGGGCCGGTCATATCTGATAGTTATGTCCCCAACATTAGGCCTCAGGTTGATTTGAACTTGTTCATGTCAATCTTCAAGACTTAGAAAAATCCTTCCTCCTCTTATTGTGAAATAGTGTAACCCGCCATGACGTCGTCTCCAAAAATTACGATAAACCGCCATGATGTCACCTACGATTAATGCGACACAGAGTCCCAATCTTAATAAATCTCCTTCTTTACTGACCCTCCGAAAATCGAGGTGCCCGTGCCGACACATATCCATTTTACTGTTCCTTGATTCCTGCGCCTGCCGTTTGTACTTCCAAGCATATAAATAGGGCCACAGAGTCACCTTTCATTCTTCTCCTTTTCCTTCTCACTTTCTTCCTCCTCGCGACGCACCAACCTGCACGAACCCCACCACCGTCGACCTTCGTCTCCGACCTCAACTCCGGCCGCTGCATCACCCTGAATGGACCAAAAAACCGCGGCGTCACTCCGCTGTCCTGTCAGCATCAATAAGCTCCCTTTCTTTCATCATAGATCTGCCATTAGGTTTCATCGGTGTTCATCGATGTTCGTCGCCGCCCTTCTTTCTCCTTGCTTAGATCCATGGATTAGATCCAAAAAAACCACATAAATCTTGCACGGTAGTAGTTTTAGCACTTGTTTTTGATACTAGAATATATCCTCATCGCGACAGATCTTCCTCTAGGGCACCTCTGCTTTTCCACTGTGACCTCTATAGGTTTTGAATTTATTCCCTTTTATGAACAGCGGTAGATCCAAATTTATAGCCTCAATCTTTGGAACCTGTTTGTCCTAATACTTAGCAAATTTTACTCTTGGTAGATCTTGAATGTCTTTAGTCATGGCGGCTTATTCTGCCGACTTATCGTTACTTCATATATCATTAGCCCTCGCTTAAGCCACCATTCTGAACATGCACTGCAATTGTTAACTTGTAATCCCACCAACTAACTTGAGCCAGCACATTATTTACTTTCTTTAGGTTGTCCTTTCACCATGCCTCCAAAGACAACTACGACCTGTAACTGGGTTCCATCCATCGTCACTGAGAGCACCTTGAAGGATTTTGTCACCGTTGGATATTTGCCAGAGAAAAGTGTTATGCATTACCGTGCTCCTGACCCGGGTGAAGAGTGACCTCAGCCAAATGACGGTGAAGTTATTGTCTTTACTGATCATATGAACCGGGGCTTCTCGCCACCCGGCTCTAAGTTCTTTAGGGATGTCCTGCACTTCTTCAAGCTCCACCCGCAAGACATTGGACCCAACTCCATATCAAACATCTGTAACTTTCAAGTTTTCTGTGAGGTATATCTTCAAGAAGAGCCTAGCGTTGAGCTTTCCAGGGAATACTTCTACCTGAACCGGCAAAATGAGTTCACCAACAGGCCCAACTTGGAACTTGGTGGAATTTCAATCCAGCGCAGAAGAGATGCTATCTTCCCTCAAGCAGCTCTGCCGAGTCACCCCAAGGACTGGAATCAAACATGGTTCTACTACAAAGATATCTCACCGTCTGATGAAAATCCATTGCCGGGTTATCGTGCTGAACGCCCCGACTCAAGTTATCAACTTCCTGATAAACTTACCGTTGCTGAATGCAAGAAACTCATTCCTACCATAAAAAAGTCCAAGCCTTGCTAGGAAATGGTTTAACCGGAGTCAATTTAATCCGATACTGGGTTGCATGGCGGATCATACCCTTAAGCCGCCGACCCGGCTTAATGTGCACTTACACTGGAGGAACGGACAATCCCTTGCGCCATAGCTCTCCGCGTTTGACTGAAGAGGGCATCATTGAAATGGCAACGACGCTCGTAAATAGCAAATTTGAAGATTGCAGCAAAGTGGTCTTGAATCCTTTCTGCAAGCTTAACCCGTTGCCAGAGGTAAGTCTCTTGATTTCTTTTACCTTACTTCATCACCCAAACATTGCGTGAACTCAACTATGTTATTCTTCCGCAGGCTAAATCTGACTTCTGGAAGGCTAAATATGACCATGAGGCTGCCAAAAAGGCTAGGGCTGCCGCGAAAGCCGCCAAGAAGACCATCAGGGGGTCTAGGAAGAAACCAAGCACCTCTGACTTGCTTAAGTTGGACGAAACCTCTGAGTCGGAGGTAGCCCTTGACTCTCTTGGCTTGTTTTTTAACCACCTTATTGACACTGACTATTGCCAGGATGACACGGGAGCCAGCCAAGCAGTCGAAGAAGAGGTAACTATTATTTCCTTCGACTCAGAACCTTTACCAAGGCAGAAACTTCGGCGGGTAACCCGGAAAGTAAGGTTTTCACACCCCTTGGCTTATTTAGATCCTCATTTTCTCTTGAAACGACAGCAACATGAGAGTCGCTGCCAGACCCGGACCAGTGGAGGTGAAGATTTATCCTTCGGTTTACCAAACACCCCTCGGAAACACCAAAATGAGGTTCTTTTTAACCTTAACTCTTTTATTTACCAGCAGGTTTTCTTTCGTTAACCACTCGATTCTTTTGATTCCATTTTTGCAGGAGATTTCCCGTTCTTCCTCTGGCAATTCATCGCAGACTCAATTGTCGGCTTTCAAGACTACCCCTGGGTAAGAATAATTATCTCTCTTCTATACCTTTATATCTTCATCATTATGCTGACTTGTCCAAAATCCTTTTAGCGGTCAAGCGAAGCCCAACAAGAAAGCGAAGGTGACAAAGTCGGCCGAGGATCCGAAAGCCACTGAACCGGACCAACCAACCTTTGTACCAAAACACCCTGAACAACCAGAAGATCCTGCCCCCAATGCTCAACCTGAGATACCTGAGCCGTTTGTCGATGAAACCACTATTGATCCATCAACTACTCAACCGTCAAGCTCAGTTAACCCGCCAGAGACTCATGGTGATGACGTTTTAATCACTAGCACCGGATTTACTGAGCAGGGGAATCCAACTGTACTAGCGAGACATTCTGCCAAACAAGAAGTCATGGAAAGACGGAAAGTGAGGTTCGATGTCTCCCACTATGCTCAATTGAGTAATAGTGAAGTATTATCTGGTTATCTCAGTCAAGTACACTCCAGCCGTGACTTAGAAATTGAGATGGTCAAACAGATGCACCAGAAGTATTAGGTACGTTCTCCGGCTTATATAAGTTATATATCCTGCCAGCCCCCAAGTCTTCTGATTATGATAAGATTGAATAATGTGTAGACTTAAAAAAACTTATAAGCTTCTATCCTAGACTCCCTCCAAGTCCGGTTTAAAACTAAACCAGATGCTGATAGTAGCATAACTTTGCATCTGTAGTCCCCAAGGGCTGGTTTAATCAGTATGAATGAGTCGGTCCTATTGATCACTGTAAAAGAACTGAACTGAACTGTATAGCCCTCATGAGTCGGCTGAGACAGTTGACAGCTCAACCAGCTCATCTTTAGGAAGAGACAAGCAATATGCATTAGCCCCCAAGTGCCAAGTGTTGTTGCTTGCAAAGCACTTGGGACTTTAGAAAAGCCGTTTCCGAAGAAAAAATTGCGTTGAAAGACATTAGCCCCCACATGCCAAGTGGTTTCGCTTGCAAAGTACTTGGGACTTAACTGTTTTAATCCGCCTTGAAATATGTTTGATAAATCTGTGCTGCCTACAGACTGCTACCACTAGATTGGAAACTCAACTGAACGAGGCCAAGACCCGGCTGGCGGCTCAGGAAACTAAGACCCGGAAGGCTGAATCCAAATTCCAGTTTAGTGTGTCTGAAGCAGAAAAATTGAAGACCAGCTTTACTATAGATAAAGAGGCTTGGGCTAAGGAAAAGACTACCCTGATACAGCGTGCTGAGAAGGCGGAGGCGGCTCTTGAGGAATTTACCATTGAACTCACCGGTTTAAAAAACCGTGTGTCTCAGATGGTTTCTGCTATCTTCGGTAAGTCACCTTGCTATGTATCCAAAGTGAATATTTCTCGTCATAATGTAAGCCGCCACTTAACCAATCTTTGAACTTTTTTAGGTCCCAGGAGAAGCAACCTTAGCCAAGACACACTAGTGAAGCTCAAGGTGGTTTATACTCTTGTTGAGCAATTATACACTGGAGCTCAGCGGACTCCCGCTACTATCTCCCCAACGAATCAAGGACCAAATCTTTTAAGTGATGTCTTGAAGAAGCTGTCCATCTTACCCACCAGATTTCAAGAAATCAAATGGTCTTGTGCTAGAGCTGGAGCTGTAACAGCCTTAAGTCGTGCCAAAGCATGGGTACCCAAACTTGACCCGGCAGATGTAGCGAGTGGGTATCCTAGTCTGAAGGAAGATGGAACCTCTTTTGACCAACAAGACTTTGCCGTCTGTGTCAAAGAGATTCGTCCACATGCAACAATCATCGCTGAAGAGACCAACCTCACCAAGTACCAGCCGGCTTATGATGTAGATAATCAGAAGATGCAGACTGCTTCGTATAAAGTGATGGATTTAATTCCGCCGATTTGTAAGCACACTTTCGCCCCTGATATTGACCCGTCTGATCTGATTGACGACGAAGTTGAATTCGTCGCCTTGCGTGGCTTTGACTGATCCAAACCCAACTTCCAGACGGTGGAGGAGGGAGACGAAACGGCAAGGGATGAATCGCAACCTTCAAGCCAGCCAGGCCAAGATTCATGAACCGGGGCCGGTTTATCATCTGCTTTCTGCAAGACTTAAGAACAATTATCTTTTGGGCACCAAGCGCCTTGTAATAGGCTAGATTTAAACTCCTATTCTGCTATGCCATTGTGCATATTTTGCTGTTCATGACACTGTTCATCCGCCATGTTAAGATATGCCATGTATGCTTTATGATATTAGCAATCCTAGCTTGTTCCTGCATACAATAGGTAAAGAGTCCTGGCGGTTTACCGCTGGACGGGTTATAATGCCCGATATAAACCAGAGGAAACTATCACACTTTATAACCAAGGTTGTACTGAATAATAACCATATATGATTGAAAATATGTCATACCTGTGATATTTGATCACACTGTTGGTTTACCAAGCCAGTGCGGTGAGGGTGATAACCCAAAATTTGAGCACTGGTAATTATCAGAGATTGCCAGTTTATAAACAAAGCCGGGCCGGGTTAATAAACACCGGATATTATCTTATCTCAAACTGGCGACTTATAGTCAAAAGCCAGACCGGGTTAATAAACACCAGTGAATTATAACCACAAAGCTTTATAAGCCTCATCAAATAAACCTCAAAAAGAAAATCTATCGAATAAAAAACAGACGAAAAAACGAGGCTTTTCATGGGCTGTCAGGCCGAAAAACGAGGCTTTTCATGGGTTTCCAGGCCACTGAGTTAAACCTATATACAAACCTTATAAGATGGACCTCACATAACCAATCGTTGTTTTAACTTTGACAAGTTCAGTGTCTGCATAAGATTGACTTGTCAAACGTTCGGCGGGTCATTCCAGGATTACCTGGGCGGAGTGGCTTACTTAAAAAGGTAGGATAACCCAGGGTTTTAGGTGAATACACCTGGCTTCCAAGCCTGGCTTTTAAGCCTATTACAAGGGTTATAAAAACTCTTTGTTCTTTAGAACAAAAGAGCCCCCAAGCAATATTTTGAGCTGTGCTCAAGGGGCACCTATGTTTGAGTTGTGCTATTGCAACAGACTCTCTTTGGTCCCTCTAACCTGGGTAGCAAGCCCCCATGTTTTTTATGTGTGGCCTATAAGCCGGATCAAAGGGTAATCATAACTTTGCTGTATAAAGCAGAAGCCCCCAAGTGACCAAAAACTCATTATTTAAAGAGAAAAAACGACAGAGGCCCTGCTTTAACAGGGATGCCGACTTTATTATATTGATCATAATATATACATTGTCAAAATATGTACATTAGAAGAGCCAATGGCTCAAGTGTAGTAAGGCCGAAGATGAGCAATATTCCACGGCCGGCGGGTCTCTTCCTCCGACGTGCGTGAGTCCTTGTGGTCTTGAACATCGATAAGGTAATATGAACCGTTGTTCAGATTCTTGCTGACCACAAAGGGTCCTCCCAAGGTGGGGATAACTTGTGCATATCAGACTGATCCTGGATAAGCCGGAGCACCAGATCGCCTTCTTGGAAAGTTATGGTTTTAACCCGGCGGCTGTGATAATGGCGCAGATCTTGCTGGTAAATCGCCGAACGAGCCGCCGCAATGTCACACTCCTCATCCAACATGTCAAGTGCTTCCTGACGTGCTTTTTCATTGTCAGCTTCAACATAAGCCGCCACACGAGGCGAGTCATGACAGATGTCACTAGGGAGAACCGCCTCTGCTTCGTAAAACATGAAGAAATGTGTGTATCCCGTAGATCTGTTAGGGGTGGTATTAATGCTCCATAACACGGAAGGTAACTCCTCCACCCAACAGCCCGACATCCTCTGCAGGGGAACCATAAGTTGGGGCTTGATGCCTTTCAAGATCTCTTGATTGGCTCTCTCAGTTTGACCATTATATTGGGGGTGAGCCACTGATGATACATCAATCCAGATATGCTCACGTTGACAAAATTCTTCCATAGCACCCTTAGAGAGATTAGTGCCATTGCCTATTATGATGCTGTGTGGAAAGCCAAAACGAAAGATCACCTTCTTCATGAATTGAACCACCGTTGCTGCATCACACTTACTGACTGGCTCTGCCTCTATCCACTTAGTGAACTTATCAACCGCCACCAAAAGGTGGGTCTTCTTATCCTTGGATCTTTTGAAAGGTCCAACCATATCAAGCCCCCAAACTGCAAATGGCCAAGTAATTGGAATCATCCTTAATTCTTGAGCCGGCACATGAGCTCGTCGTGAAAATTTCTGACATCCATGACACCTGCTGACTAGGTCCTCCGCATCAGCATGAGCTGTTAGCCAATAAAACCCATGACAAAAAGCTTTAGCTACGAGAGATTTTGAACCGGCATGATGACCACAGTCTCCTTCATGAATCTCAGGCAGGATCTCACAGCCCTTGTCTGGAGAAACACAACATTGAAACGCCCCTGTGACACTGCGATGATGTAGCTCTCCATTAACAATTTTCATTGACTTAGGCCGCCGAGTTATCTTCCTAGCCAAGGTTTCATCCTCAGGTAACTCACCCCAGGTCATATAAGCCAAATAAGGGACTGTCCAATCCAGAATTACATGAAGAGCCGCCACCAACTGAGCTTCTGGGTCAGGAATAGCCAAATCCTCCTCTGTAGGTAACTTGACCGACGGGTTATGAAAAATGTCAAGAAAGACATTAGGCAGCACCGGTTTATGTTAAGAACCCAACCGGCTTAAAGCATCCGCCGCTTCATTTTTCCTCCGATCAACATGCTCAACTTGACAACCCTTGAAGTGACCAGCAATAACGTCCACCTCTTGTCGATAAGCCGCCATGAGTGGATCCTTGGAATCCGAAGTACCAGAGACTTGCCGAGCCACCAAATCTAAGTTGCCAAAGCACCTAACCCGGCTTAAGTTAATCTCCTTAGCCATCCGAAGACCATGGAGCAAGGCCTCATATTCAGCTGCATTGTTAGTGCAAGGAAACATCAAACGGAGAACATAACAGAATTTATCACCTCGAGGGGAAGCAAGCACAACTCCAGCCCCGAGCCCTCCAATTGCCTGGACCCATCAAAGTGAATAGTCCAATACGTGTTATCTGACTTTTCCTCAAGCATATGCAGCTCTGTCCAGTCATTGATGAAATCCACCAATGCCTAAGACTTGATGGCCGTGCAAGGCATATATTTCAAACCATGAGGACCAAGCTCAATAGCCCACTTGGCTACCCGACCTGTGGCTTCTCTGTTCTGAATAATGTCCCCTAAAGGAGCAGAACTAACCATAGTGATGGGATGACCCAGAAAATATTCCTTAAGCTTCCGGCTGGCCATGAACACCCCATATACAAGCTTCTGCCAGTACGGATATTTCTGCTTGGACTCAATAAGCACTTCACTGATGTAGTAAACCAACCTTTGAACCGGATATTCCTTGATTGTCTCCTTCCTTTCTACCACAATGTCTACACTGACAGCTCGGCTATTAGTAGCCACATATAACAACAAAGGCTCTTTATCAACAGGGGCAACAAGCACGGGTGGTTCAGCTAGCTGCTTCTTCAAGTCCTCAAATGCTGCATTAGCTGCATCACTCCGGAAAAAATTATCTGTCTTTTTCATCATCTGATACAAAGGGATAGTCTTCTCTCCCAATCGGCTTATGAACCGGCTTAACACCGCAATATGACCCGCCAAACGTTGCACATCATTAACACACGCCGGTTTAGCCAGAGAAGTGATAGCCTTGATCTTCTTCGGATTAGCTTCAATGCCCCTGTTAGACACCAAAAAACCCAAGAGCTTGCCTGCCGGCACACCAAAAACACACTTGGCGAGGTTAAGCATCATTTTATAAACCCGGAGATTATCAAAGGTTTTCTTCAAATCATCTATCAATGTCTCCTTCTCTCTGGATTTCACCACAATATCATCCACATAAGCATGAATATTGCGCCCAATTTGATCATGAAGGCAATTCTGCACACATCTCTGATAAGTCGCCTGGGTACTCTTGAGCCGAAAAGGCATATACACATAGTAGAAGGCTCCAAAGGGAGTTACGGAAGCTGTCTTATCCTGGTCCTTAACTGCCATCTTGATATGATGATAACCAGAATAAGCATCCAAAAAACTCAAACGCTCACAACCCGCCCTAGCATCGATGATCTGATCAATACGAGCGAGAGCAAAAGGATCAGCCGGACAAGCCTTGTTTAGATCTGTGTAATCCACACACATATGCCAAGTGCCATTCTTTTTAAGTACCAACACCGGGTTAGCCAACCACTCAGGGTGAAACACCTCAATAATAAACCTAGCCTCCAAGAGCCAGGCTACTTCCTCTCTAATGGCCTTCCGCCTATCCTCATTAAACCGGTGAAGAACCTGTTTAACCGACTTAAATTTTGGATCAATATTAAGAGTGTGCTCAGTGAGTTCTCTCAGTACACCCGGCATGTCTGAAGGCTTCCATGCAAAGATGTCCCGGTTCTCACGGATGAACTCGATGAGCGCGCTTTCCGATTTCGGATCCAGATTGGCACTAATACTGAACTACTTGGATGAGTCGCCAAGAACAAAATCAACCATCTTGGTATCATTTGCTGATTTAAACTTTAAGACCGGATCATGCTCTATAGTTGGCTTTTTCAAAGATGTCATATCCGCCGGATCAACATTGTCCTTATAGAATTTTAACTCCTCCGTTGCACAAACCGACTCAGCATAAGCCGCGCCACCTTCTTCACATTCCAGAGCTATCTTACGGCTCCCATGCACTGTAATAGTCCCCTTGTAACCTGGCATCTTGAGCTGTAGATAAACATAACAAGGTCGTGCCATGAACTTGGCATAAGCCGACCGTCCGAACAGAGCGTGATACGGGCTGTGAATCTTGACTACTTCAAAGGTCAATGTCTCTGACCTAGAGTCACGATCATCTCCAAAAGCAACTTCCAAAGCTATCTTACCAACTGGGTAGGCCGACTTACCAGGTACCACGACATGGAAAACAGTGTTTGATGGCTTAAGATTTTTATCAGTCAACCCCATGCGATGGAAAGTTTCATAATAAAGGATATTGATGGTGCTCCCTCCGTCCATGAGTGCCTTGGCGAACTTATACCCTCCGACCTGAGGTGCGACCACCAAAGCCAAGTGACCTGGATTATCAACCCGGGGCGGTGATCTTCCCGACTCCACACAATGGGCTGCTCAGACTAGCATAAGTAATGGGGAACTGCTGACTCAATAGCATTGACTGCCCTCTTATGAAGCTTCTGGTCATGCTTACATAAGCTAGTGGTGAAGACATGATACTATCCACTATTCAACTATTTCGGGTTGCTCTAATAACTAGACTGTTGCTGCTGTTGACTCCCCTGATTACTCTATTGATTGTAACCACCCTGGTTGCCGTGATTACCTTGATTTCCTTGGAATCCAGAGTTAGATCCACCACCGCCATAACCCAGTCTGTGAGAGCCAGATCCTGAACCGCCACCTGGACCATGATTGTCTTGAAAAAGATTGGAATTCCTGTACTCCTTCATGATGTAAGAATCCTTCCAGAGGTGCCCGAACGGTCTTTCTCGCATACCATGTCTTGGGCAGGGCTGATTTAACACCTGCTCAAGATTGACACTGGATCCTCTGGTCCGTGGGGGCGGTTTACCCTTACGGCGCTGACCATTATTCTGTGCATTGGTGTTAGCCACAAAGTCAAAACTATTATCAGCTTTGCGCTTACTGTTGCCTCCCTAGTTCGCCGGGGTATGCTGCTGCCCCTTGGTGTTGCTGCTCTTCTTTCCCTTTCCCGGCTTTTCGTCATCAGACTCGGGGTCCTTGGTACCATCAGAGTCAGCATACTTAACCAAAGCCGCCATCAGTGTTCCCATGTCATTGCAGTGGCGTTTGAGCCGCCCTAATTTCTGCTTCAGGGGCGTGAAACGACAATTGTTTTCTAACATCAACACTATTGAGTCGGCATTGATGCGATCCGACGAGTGCAAGATTGTTGAGACCCGGTGCACCCAATGGGTTGTCGACTCACCTTCTTCTTGGACACAAGAGGCTAAATCCACAATTGACATGGGTTGCTTGCATGTATCCTTGAAATTCTGGATAAACCGGGCTTTTAACTCGGCCCATGACCCAATAGAATTGGCAGGGAGCCCCTTCAACCAAGTGCGGGCCGTTCCTTCCAACATCAGGGGGAAATATTTAGCACATGCAGCATCGCTGACATCCAGAAACTCCATAGCCATCTCATAACTCTCAATCCACGCCTCAGGAGGTAAATCGGCCGTATAGTTAGGCACCTTGCGAGGACCCTTGAAATCCTTGGGCAAACGCTCATTACGTAGATCCGGTACTAAGCATGGCACGCCCAAATTTCTAAATGTTACCCCTGGCTCCATAGAAGTGGTTGGACGAACCGGAGTAGGTTGACGAGCCGCATACTGAGCCGATAGATCGGCCTCTCAACACGCTCTACCTTGATCCACCAAGTTCTGAGCATCGGTGCCACCGCCCATCGGGTTATGTCCACGAGGCGGGTTATGGTTCCGCCCACTGCTTGAGACAACTGGCTCATCGATATGCCTACTGTAACTCCGGCTAGGGAGGGGGCGGAATGAATCCTGTCATGGCTGTAAGAATAAGCCTGCTGCCGAGTCAGAGCTGTCTGAAGGAGCTCTCTAGCCCTTCGTGTTTCAACCACCGTTGGTGACTCGCCTTCGACCGGGATAGCTGCCAATCATGACGCCGCAATGATCATGTTATCCAAAGGGTTAGAGTAATGACCCGGTGGCGTCAGCACGTGCTGCGGCGGGTTATTGTTCTGACGAGGCATGTCCGTCGTGCGTGGCTGAACCGGCGTACCCGTCCCAGGTGCTTCGACCCGGTTTACCACCGTCGGGTTACTGGTTCCTGCTCCTGGCGTGTTAAAAAGATTTCTTTCCTCATTAACTGAGGGCAGGCGAGTCTGATGCCTTCTCCTCATGACCTCGTTTGAAGCGTTCTGATCTAGCATGAGCCGATAAGATTGTGACTGAATTCGTTGTGCCTGAGCATCCAAAGTAGCCTCCTCCTCGGCCATCCTAGTGTTTTCTGCGTTTAGCTCCTCCTTGGCATGTGCTATCTCATCACACAACTTCATGACCACCACATTATGCTGATCTTGATCCACCGGGTTAACCACCATTGTTAACAGCGCTGTCAGCTTATCCAGTAAGTCGGTTAAGACCTGAGCCGGCGGGCGCTCAGGGCCTCCTGCCCCAGCAGCCACTACCGCTGCTGACCCGAAAATCAGCTCTGATGCCGTCGATGAGTGTTGCACGGGCTGTGTACCGGCCATGAAGATTGCAACCCGGTTTGGCGGCTCACTGGGGTCCGGAATACTGTCGCCATCGGAACAGCCCCAAGCCGGCCATCTTGGAGTTGATACAATGACTCGATCTCGCCGGTGGATGACTCGCCATCAGAGTAAACGACGGTCTCACCACTAGATGCCGATCTATCCTCAAATTTCGCTCCATGGATAAATCCCACGAAGGAATGATTCATGGCGGGCCGAACCCGGGTGGGTCTCGCACGCTGAGCCGTCTCGATGATGTCGGTGCAGATGTCAGGTTCAGGGCCCTGTTCGCCGATCTTGCCGATGAAGACATGAATTCTGTCGAAGGGGACCCGATACCCGTACTCAATTGAGCCGGCCTCGCGGCCCTAGCCTGTGTCGTCGATGTAGAGCTTTCCGCGACGACTCTGGATCATTGGGCCCACGGCGTATCCCTTGATCCCTTCGAAGTTGCCCTCTAAGAACTTGAAACCATCATGTGATGGCCCCACGGTGGGCGCCAACTGTCGTGGAATTGCCACGACAGATGTCCTAGTGTGAGGACTTAGTCATGGAGCCATCGCGATGAGGTTAGCTTAAAGGGGTTAATCAGGACAAAGGACACGAGGAGTTCAGCCCCTTACGGTGAAGGTAAAATCCTAATCCAATTAGAGGTGGTATTGCTAGGGTTTCGATGAGCAGGGAGCGAATACGCTTGACCCGGCTCTCAATCTGTTGTTTCTTGCCCTAAGCCGCCGCTGGGTCGTCCCCTTATATACACGGGTTGACGCCCTGCGGCCTACGGAGTCCCGTCCGGCTTATACAACGTATCCGGCTCGGTGACCTTTCTTACATGCCTTACAATACAAGTTTATATACATAGCGATTTATATCCGTGGGCATTAAGCCGCCTTTGGGTTTGGGCCCTCTACTAAGCCTATCTATGAATCGCCATTGTTAATATGGTCTTGGGCTTCATTGAGATGAACCGCCATAGGGATGACCGGGCCCCTCCTGGGCGGGTCATATCTGATAGTTATATCCCCAACAGACATGGTTTAGTTGATATGGATCACGTGATCATTTAGATGACTAGAGGGATGTCTATCTAAGTGGGAGTTCTTAAGTAATATGATTAATTGAACTTTAACTTATCATGAACTTAGCACCTGATAGTATTTGCATGTCTATGTTGTTGTAGATCAATGGCCCGTGCTACCGTTCCCTTGAATTTTAATGCGTTCCTAGAGAAAGCTAAGTTGAAAGATGATGGTAGCAACTACACGGACTGGGTCCGTAACTTGAGGATTATCCTCATTGCTGGACAGAAGAATTACGTCCTTGAAGCACCGCTAGGTGCAAGAACCACTACGGGAGCAACTCCGGATGTTGTGAACGTCTGGCAGAGCAAAGCTGATGACTACTCGATAGTTCAGTGTGCCATGCTTTACGGCTTAGAATTGGGACTTCAAAGACGTTTTGAATGTCATGGCGCATATGAGATGTTCCAGGAGTTGAAGTTAATATTTCAAGCAAATGCCCAAATTGAGAGATATAAAGTCTCCAATAAGTTCTATAGCTGCAAAATGGAGGAGAATAGTTTTGCTAGTGAACATATAGTCAGAATGTCTGGGTACCACAACCACTTGACTCAACTAGGAGTTAATCTTCCTGATGATAGTGTCATTGACAGAGTTCTTCAATCACTACCACCAAGCTACAAAAGCTTCGTGATGAACTATAATATGCAAGGGATGGATAAGACAATTCCTGAGCTCTTCGCGATGCTAAAGGCTGCGGAGGTAGAAATCCACAAGGAGCATCAAGTGTTGATGGTTAACAAGACCACAGTTTCAAGAAAAAGGGCAAAGGAAAGAAGGGGAACTTCAAGAAGAACGGCAAGCAAGTTGCTTCTCAAGTAAACAAGCCCAAGTCTGGACCTAAGCCTAAGACCGAGTGCTTCTACTGCAAAGGGACTGGTCACTGGAAGCGGAACTACCCCAAGTATTTGGCGGATAAGAAGTGTCGGATCTCGGGTTCTGGAAAAACCCTCAAGGTTCGAACACTGGGGTGCACGCGAAGAACTCCCCCTACCGGTCCATGTCCTAGCTTTGCTAAGATCTCAAGGGCAAACTCGACGAACTCACAACACAAAGGACACAAGATTTATACTGGTTCGGGCCACCGTTGTGGTGTAATACCCTACTCCAGTGTGGTGTGGTGGATTGCCTCTTGGGCTAAGGATGAATAGTACAAGGGGAAGAACAACCTCCTAAGGCAAGGTGTTCTTGTGCTTGGTGAACTTGTGGCTGTTCGGATCTCCCCCTAGCTATGGTGGTGGCTAGTCCTATTTATAGAGGCCCTGGTCCTCTCCCCAAATATTGAGTGGGAAGGGAGCCAACAACGGCCAATTTGAAAGGGGACAACTAGTACAACTTATCTTGACAAAAGCTGTCTTCGCCTGCAAAAGGCTCTGGTGGTGACGCTGCCTTGGGCTCCATGGTGACCTCCGTCTTGCCGTCCTGCTGGTCATGATCTCGTTGCATTGATATGGAAACCTTTGCTTGACGCCTTGGTACTCCACGCCTGCGCTTGCTTCCTTAGCGCCAAAGAGGAAACAAGGACACTGTGCACGCTGTCGCGCGCCTGGAGCCCGCCTGATCTTGATCGTCATGGCTCACGTCATTGGAACCTCGCGAGGTTTGCCTTGCCTTGAACTGTCCGCCCCTCGTGAGCCAGCCTGGTGAGGGTGCTCCCGAGGAGGTCTTGTGTCGTCCGCCTCGCGAGGTTTGGCCCCTCGCGAGGGTCTTGAGTGCTTATTGGTGAAGATGGGTCATACGGGCCCGCTCGCAGAGCCACGCCGTGGGCCGCAGGCAGGCAAGTCTAGGGACCCCATTCCCAGAACACCGATAGTAGCCCCCGGGCCCAAGGCGCACTCGGGCTTGGCTTCGAGGCGAAGCCAAAGGTCAAGTGCGGAGCATCGCGGGCCCCAATAGCCTGCGGCTTTGGTCGACGCGTGGCGGTTGATTGGGCATGGGCGTCTCCGCTTCCCCACGCTGCCTCAGCAACTACTCGACTGTCAAAAGGCTGGCGTAGATAGCTCTTGCCTTCACTGCTTCCTTTCGCCTTGCTCTAGATCCCCTTCTTGCTCCCTGCTTGGTCGAGGTGCTTGAGGAAGTCGTGCGCGGCATCGACCCCATGGCAGAGGCACAGGCTCACGTCCTTTCTTCAGTCACGCTGACGCGCGTCTTCAGCCACCTCCATCTTCGCGATCTTGCCGCCCGCCTTGATGAGCTGCTGGAGCCCGTGGCTGATGAACACTGCTCCACTGCCACCGCAGCCGTGAAAGGTCAGGTGGAAGCCATGTTGGATAAGTTCGACGCCTTTGCCCTCGCGCCTTCGACCGGTGGTGCAGGTGAAGGCGACGCCACCCAGGAGGGGGCACCTCTTGCAGGTGCCGACGGTATCGAGGGATGACTGGCTTGCGACTCCTTTCCTGTTAAAACTCCTGCAACATGTAGTGTGCCTCGTGGAGGCGTTTAAACTTGTTTTTGATATTCAGTGAACAATATGTCTTGTAATATTTGCTTTGAGATTTTGCGATTTCCTTCCCATTTGCTTTACGTTCTACGTCGGCAGAGCCCGACCCCGCGCATACCTCAGCCACCGTTGGGCCAACCGGATCACCAGGATGGTCCAAGGAGTGAGGGGCTACGTGGTCAGTTAGGCTCCTGAGTCGCGATGCTCAGGAGCCCCCCTTGATGCGCAAACAACTTTTGGAAAGGAGATGCAATGGTAGGTCTTGTGTTCTACGTCGGTAGGGCCCGACCCCGCGCATACCTCAACCGCCATTGGTCCGACCGGATCACCAGGACGGGCCAAGGAGTGAGGGGCTACATGATCAGTTAGGCTCTTGAGTCGTGATGCTCAGGAGTCCCCCTTGACGTTCAAACGACCTTCATACCTTAGCTCCGCTTGGGAGGGCGCGCGCCGACCAGGTCGGAGGGACCTCGCCGGGTGGCGTACGCTTGGGCGTGACCCGAGTGCAGCCCCCATGCCCAGCCCCCTCGGGCGGCTCTCCCGAGGGGAGGCGTTGCGTTGAGGCCAGACACCGAGCCCGGAGGCTCCCTGAGGTTGATACGGCCATGAGGCCGCCCTGAGTTGTTTATCACCAGGACGGACCATGGCGCTTCCGCACTTGCACGGGCATAGCCGCTCCTCGGTAGTGTCGACTGCCAGCACGGAGCTTGGTGCTTCCACTGGTATGTGAGAGGGGACTCCCTAATGCGAAGAGCCCCCGGGGCATGTACAGCCCCGCCCTGACACGTGGCTTGCATGACAGGTCTAGACGAGGTGTGTCTGGGCACTCATGAGCCAGTACGAGACTCACGAGGCCCTACCTCAAGGCGGGTTGCGCCTGGTCTTGATTATTGTTCGCTGTGTTGGTCCTGCGAGGTGGTCAGACAACCTACGCCGAACGAATATCCTGAGGTTATCGCGTGAGAAAGCCAAGCACGAACGACCCCAGGAGGTGACGTGAATGGGACTGGCCCGCCAGACATAGCTCAGCCATTGGATTTATCGACGCTGCAGGGACGGACCCGAGCACAAACGCCGTGCCTAACCCTCTCACGCAAAGGGTCCTGAAAAAATACGACCGACGCGTGGCTCCCGCGGTGGGCGACAATCAAGAAGGTGATAATCATATATAGATTAAGCATGGAAGGAAAACTAGCTCAGGTAAATGCATGAACGATACGCGCCATTGGGTCCGGCCCGAGCGGCTTGGGGATGATGCAACCCGAGGGGCGCCCCCAGGGAGGTAAGCTATAGACATAAAAAGGGATACATGACACAGGGACAGACCCACATGGCCTGGGAATGATGCAGCCCTGAGGGCGCTCCCAGCTAAATAAACTCGGAAAATGTCACCTGGTTCCGTTGATGAAGGGGTGTTGAGACAGCTGAAGGTACGCGGCGAAGGGGTTGCCCCTCATGAGCCACCGGGGCCCTGAGCCTCGGGAGGCTTTAGGGGTCCAGGCGGTTCCTTGAGGACCGTCTCCATCTCCGTCAGGACGGCGTGGTGCCTGGCCTCCTGACCTACCATGACTCTCCGCAGGTTGCGCTGGAAAGCAGCAGCCATACTCGGCAGGCCGAACTACATACGAGCGTAACTGTGAGGTGGACCTTCGCAGTGCCCAACACGCGAAGGCCAGAAGCGCTCCTGAGATGCGGCTCGGTTGAACCCTGGTATGTCGATACAGACGCGCAGCTCACCATCCTCGCCTGGGTGGGGAGCAACGCTAGGTGGGCGGCGGTCGTCGCGTATTGCTGTTGCTTCCTGAAGCTCCTGAGATACCTTGGTGATGAACTCCTGAGCACCGGGCGCTCCTTGCCCAGTGTCCTCCTGAGGGAGATGTGCCACGAAACACGCCTCCAAGTGGTGCCCGAGCGCCTCCCTCATGACGTTGGCAAGGTCTGAGGCCCTCCAGAAGAGAGCCACCGAGCCCTGCCCGAGGAGGTCGTCGAGCGCGCCTTCCTATGCGACAAAGGGAGGCACCCCAGGTGCAGGCGCTGATCCTGACGAGGTGCCACTTGTGGCGCTGCCCTCCTGAGGTCTGGCACAGAGTAGCTGCTTCTTCTTCTTGGGGACGACCTCAGGAGTGTACCGAGCTGCATTGTTGTCGGGGTCTTCGATTGATGCTGCTTGGAAGGCGCGCTCGAGGGAGCACACAACATCTCTTTCTTCGCAGGGGACTGTGATGATCCCGCCGCTTCCTGGCATCTTGAGGACGTTGTAGCCGTGGTGCGTCACGGCCATGAACTTGGCTAGGGCCGGATACCCGAGGATGGCATTGTATGACAGACGGATGTGGGCGCGGTAGTTGTCGCGCTATCCGAAGGTGACGGGGAGGCGGACCTACCCGATCGGGGTGGTGGAGCCGTCGGTCACTCCTGAGAAAGGCTTGGTGGGCT
>NC_041386.1:395290611-395310667 GCF_002162155.2 Triticum dicoccoides
GCGCCCACCACCCTCGTGGCCAGGTGGCAGCTCCTCCCGCAGTAATTTTTGCATAGTAAATCCTCAAATATTCCAAAAAAAATCATATTAAATTGGCATGTCATTCTGAGGACTTTTATTTTCGGGATATTTTTATATTGCATGGATAAGTCAGGAAACAGACAAAAAAAACTATTTTTACTTTATTTAATATAATTAACAAAAAGTATAGAGAGGGTATAGAAGTTTGTGCTTCTAGTTTCATCCATCTCATGCTCATCAAAAAGAATCCACTAACAAGGTTGATCAAGTCTTGTTAACAAACTCATTTCGATAATCATGAAACCGGAGAAATTTCGAATAACACTAAGTTACCTCAACGGGGATATGCACATCCCCTATAATAAGTATATCATATTTCTTTTTGACAGTAGGAAGAGGAAATTCAAAACCTCCAATTATAATCGATGGAATTTTTCCAATGGAGTTGATACTATGAACTTGAGGTTGTTTCCTCGGAAAGTGTACTGTATGCTCATTACCATTAACATGAAAAGTGACATTGCCTTTGTTGCAATCAATAACAGCCCCTGCAGTATTAAGAAAAGGTCTTCAAAGAATAATAGATATGATATCATCCTCAGGAATATCAAGAATAACAAAGTCCGTTAAAATAGTAACGTTTGCAACCATAACAGGCACATCCTCACAGATACCGACGGGTATAGCAGTTGATTTATTAGCCATTTGCAAAGATATTTCAGTAGGTGTCAGCTTATTCAAGTCAAGTCTACGATATAAAGAGAGAGGCATAACACTAACACCGGCTCTAAGATCACATAAAGCAGTTTTAATATAATTTCTTTTAATGGAGCAAGGTATAGTAGGTACTCCGGGATCTCCAAGTTTCTTTGGTATTCCACCCTTAAAAGTATAATTAGCAAGCATGGTGGAAATTTCAGCTTCCGGTATCTTTCTTTTATTAGTAATGATATCCTTCATATATTTAGCATAAGGATTTGTTTTGAGCACATCAGTTAATCGCATACGCAAAAAGATAGGCCTAATCATTTCAGCAAAGCGCTCAAAATCCTCATCATCCTTTTTCTTGGATGGTTTCGGAGGAAAAGGCATGGGTTTCTGAACCCAAGGTTCCCTTTCTTTACCATGTTTCCTAGCAACAAAGTCTCTTTTATCATAACGTTGATTCTTTGATTGTGGGTTATCAAGATCAACAGCAGGTTCAATTTCTACATCATTGTCATTACTAGGTTGAGCATCATCATGAACATCATCATTAATATTTTCACTAGGTTCATGTTCATTACTAGATTGTGTTTCAGCATCAGACATAGATATATCGTTTGGATTATCAGTTGGTTCAGCAATAGGTTCACTAGAAGTTTGCACAGTTCTATCATTTTTCTTCTTCTTCTTTTTAGAAGAACTAAGAACATCAACATTATTTCTTTGAGAATCTTGCTCGATTCTCTTAGGGTGGCCTTCAGGATACAAAGGTTCCTGAGTCATTCTACCAGTTCTAGTAGCCACTCTAACAACATAATCATTTTTCTTACTATTCATTTCATTAAGCACTTCTTTTTGAGCCTTAAGTACTTGTTCTACTTGAGTGGTAACCATAGAAGCATGTTTGCTAACAAGTTTAAGTTCACCTTTAATATTAGCCATATAATCACCCAAGCGTCTAATCATATAAGCATTTTCTTTTAATTTTCTACCAAAATAAGCATTGAAGTCGTCTTGCTTAAACATAAAGTTATCAAACTCATCCAAGCACTGACTAGCAATTTTAGTAGGAGGGACTTCAGCTTTATCATATATATAGAGAGAATTTACCTTTACTACCTGTGTCGGGATATCGGGATTAGGAGGTTCTTCAATAAATAAAGAATTGAGATCATATGTTTCTTCAACATGCGGTATATTAAGACCATGTATTTCTACAATAGGAGGTAAATTCTTAACATCTTCAGCTTTAATACATTTTCTTTCATAGATTTCTATGCCTCTTGCATATCTTTGGGACTGAGGAATAGAACACCTCTCTTCTTTGGAGTTGGTTTAAGAATAGGCTCAGTAATTGGAGCAGGAGCTGGCTCAGGAGCTGCCCAATTATTTTCATTTGTCAACATATTATTCAATAGAATTTTAGCTTCATCCGGTGTTCTTTCCCTGAAAAGAGAACCAGCACAACTATCCAGGTAATCTCTGGAAGCATTGGTTAGTCCATTATAAAAGATATCAATTATTTCAGGTTTCTTAAGAGGATGATCAGGCAAAGCATTAAGTAACTTGAGAAGCCTCCCCCAAGCTTGTGGGAGACTCTCTTCTTTAATTTGCACGAAGTTGTATATTTCCCTCAAAGCAGCTTGTTTCTTATGAGCAGGGAAATATTTAGCAGAGAAGTAATAAATCATATCCTGGGGACTACGCACACAACCAGGATCAAGAGAATTAAACCATATTTAGCATCACCCTTTAATGAGAACAGAAATATTTTGAGTATATAGAAGTAACGCGATCTCTCATCATTGGTGAACATGGCAGCTATATCATTTAACTTAGTAAGATGTGCCACAACAGTTTCAGATTCATAGCCATAAAACGGATCAGATTCCACCAAAGTAATTATATCAGGATCAACAGAGAATTCATAATCCTTATCAAGAACACATATAGGTGAAGTAGCAAAAGCAGGGTCAGGTTTCATTTTATCTCTAAGTGATTCTTTGTTCCATTTAACTAATAACCTCTTAAGCTCATATCTATCTTTGCAAGCTAAAATAGTGGCAGAAGATTCCATATCAAAAAGATAGCCCTCAGGGATAACAGACATATTTTCATCATCACTATCATCATCGTATTCAAATTCAATAGTTTCTTTTTCTCTAGCCCTAGCAATTTGTTCATCAAGAAATTCACCAAGGGGCACAGTAGTATCAGGCATAGAAGTAGTTTCATCATAAGTATCATGCATAGAAGAAATGGCATCATCAATAACATGCGACATATCAGAACGAATAGCAGAAGCAGGTGTAGGTGTCGCAAACTTACTCATAACAGAAGGTGAATCAAGTGCAGAGCTAGATGGCAGTTCCTTACCTCCCCTCGTAGTTGAGGGATAGATCTTGGTTTTTGGATCTCGCAAGTTCTTCATAGTGTCCAACAGATATAAATCCCAAGTGAGTCAAAGAATAGAGCTATGCTCCCCGGCAATGGCGCCCGAAATTGGTCTTGATAACCTACACGTATAGGGGATCGCAACAACTTTCGAGGGTAGAGTATTCAACCCAAATTTATTGGTTCGACACAAGGGGAGCCAAAGAATATTCTCAAGTATTAGCAGCTGAGTTGTCAATTCAACCACACCTGGAAACTTAGTATCTGCAGCAAAGTGTTTAGTAGCAAAGTAATATGATAGTGGTGGTAGCGGCAACAAAAGTAAAGACAGCAAAAGTAATGTTTTTGGTATTTTGTAGTGATTGTAACAGTAGCGACGGGAAAGTAAATAAGCGTAAACAAGTATATGGAAAACTCGTAGGCACCGGATCAGTGATGGATAATTATGCCGGATGCGGTTCATCATGTAACAGTTATAACATAGGGTGACACAGAACTAGCTCCAATTCATCAATGTAATGTAGGCATATATTCCATATATAGTCATACGTGCTTATGGAAAAGAACTTGCATGACATCTTTTGTCCTACCCTCCCGTGGCAGCGGGGTCCTATTGGAAACTAAGGGATATTAAGGCCTCCTTTTAATAGAGAACCGGAACAAAGCATTAGCACATAGTGAATACATGAACTCCTCAAACTACGGTCATCACCGGGAGTGGTCCCGATTATTGTCACTTCAGGGTTGCCGGATCATAACACATAGTAGGTGACTATAGACTTGCAAGATAGGATCAAGAACTCACATATATTCATGAAAACATAATAGGTTCAGATCTGAAATCATGGCACTCGGGCCCTAGTGATAAGCATTAAGCATAGCAAAGTCATAGCAACATCAATCTCAGAACATAATGGATACTAGGGATCAAACCCTAACAAAACTAACTTGATTACATGATAAATCTCATCCAACCCATCACAGTCCAGCAAGCCTACGATGGAATTACTCACGCACGGCAGTGGGCATCATGAAATTGGTGATGGAGGATGGTTGATGATGACGACGGCGACGAATCCCCCTCTCCGGAGCCCCGAACGGACTCCAGATCAGCCCTCCCGAGTGGTTTTAGGGCTTGGTGGCGGCTCCGTATCGTAAAACACGATGATTTCTTCTTCCTGATTTTTCTCTCTCCGAAAGCAAATATACAGAGTTGGAGTTGGCGTCGGAGGGCATCCAGGGGGCCCACGAGGTAGGGGGCGTGCCCTAGGGGGGGGCGCCCCCCACCCTCATGAACAGGGTGTGGGCCCCCTGGTCTTCATCTTTGGCGAGGATTTATTATTATTTTTTTCTAAGATGTTCCGTGGAGTTTCAGGTCATTCCGAGAATATTTGTTTTCTGCACATAAAACAACATCATGGCAATTCTGCTGAAAACAGCGTCAGTCCGGGTTAGTTCCATTCAAATCATACAAGTTAGAGTCCAAAACAAGGGCAAAAGTGTTTGGAAAATAGATACGACGGAGACGTATCACGGAGCGATGAAAGGGAAGCTTCGGCGCACCCCTACCTGGCGCACCAAATGTTGGATCTCAGGTTCCAGCAAAACCCTCAAGGTTCGAACACTGGGGTGCGTGCGAAGATCTCCCCCTACCGTTCCATGTCCTAGCTTCGCTAAGATCTCAAGGTAAAACTCGACAAACTCGCAACACAAAGGACACAAGATTTATACTGGTCCGGGCCACTGTTGTGGTGTAATACCCTACTCTAGTGTGGTGTGGTGGATTGCCTCTTGGGCTAAGGATGAACAGTACAAGGGGAAGAACAACCTGCTGAGGCGAGATGTTCTTGTGCTTGGTAAACTTGTGGTTGTTCGGATCTCCACCTAGCTATGGTGGTGGCTAGTCCTATTTATAGAGGCCCTGGTCCTCTCCCCAAATATTGAGCGGGAAGGGAGCCAACAAAGGCCAACTTGAACGGGGACAACTAGTACATCTTATCCTGACAAAAGTAGTCTTCATCTGCAAAAGGCTCTGGTGGTGACGCCGCCTTGGGCTCCATGGTGACCTCCGTCTTGCCGTCCTGCTGGTCATGGTCTCGTTGCACTGATATGGAAACCTTTGCTTAACGCCTCGGTACTCCGCGCCTGCACTTGCTTCCTTAGCACCAAAGAGGAAACAAGGACACTGTGTGCGCTGGCGCTCGCCTGGCGCCCGCCTGATCTAGATCGTCATGGCTCACGTCATTGTAACCTTGCGAGGTTTGCCTTGCCTTGGACTCTCCGCCCCTCGCAAGCCAGCCTGGTGAGGGTGCTCCCAAGGAGGTCTTGTGTCGTCCACCTCGCAAGGGTCTTGAGTGCTTGTTGGTGAAGATGGGCCGTATGGCGCCGCTCGCAGAGCCACGCCGTGGACCGCAGGCAGGCAAGTCTGGCCCCCCCATTCCCAGAACGCCGACAAGAAGGATGGCAAAGTGAAAGGTATATTTGATAAACATGTTATTGATGTTTACCTTACTAATGCTCGTAGTAGCGCCTAGGTATTTGATACTGGTTCTGTTGATAATATTTGCAACTCGAAACAGGGGCTACAGATTAAACGAAGATTGGCTAAGGACGAGGTGACGATGCATGTGGGAAATGGTTCCAAATTCGATGTGATCGCCGTCGGCACGCTACCTCTACATCTACCGTCGGGATTAGTTTTAGACCGAAATAATTGTTATTTGGTGCCAGCGTTAAGCATGAACATTATATCTGGATCTTGTTTGATGCGAGACAGTTATTCATTTAAATCAGAGAATGATGGTTGTTCTATTTATATGAGTAATATCTTTTATGGTCATGCACCCTTGATGAGTGGTCTATTTTTGTTGAATCTCGATTGTAGTGATACACATGTTCATAATATTGAAGCCAAAAGTTGCAAGGTTAATAATGATAGTGCAACTTATTTGTGACACTGCCGTTTAGGTCATATTGGTATAAAGCGCATGAAGAAACTCCATGTTGATGGGCTTTTGGAATCACTTGATTATGAATCACTTGATGCTTGCGAACCATGCCTCATGGGCAAGATGACTAAGACTCCGTTCTCCGGAACAATGGAGCGAGCAACTGACTTATTGGAAATAATACATACTGATGTATGCGGTCTGATGAGTGTTGAGGCTCGCGGCGGGTATCGTTATTTTCTGACCTTCACAGATGATTTGAGAAGATATGGGTATATCTACTTGATGAAACATAAGTCTGAAACATTGGAAAAGTTCTAAGAATTTCAGAGTGAAGTGGAAAATCATCGTAACATGAAAATAAAGTTTCTACGATCTGATCATGGAGGTGAATATTTGAGTTATGAGTTTGGTCTTCATTTGAAACAATGTGGAATAGTTTCGCAACTCACGCCACCTGGAACACCACAACGTAATGGTGTGTCCGAACATCGTAACCGTACTTTATTAGATATGGTGCGATCTATGATGTCTCTTACTGATTTACCGCTATCGTTTTGGGGTTATGCTTTAGAGACGGCTGCATTCACATTAAATAGGGCACCATCTAAATCCGTTGAGATGACACCATATGAACCGTGGTTTGGCAAGAAACCTAAGCTGTCGTTTCTTAAAGTTTGGGGCTGCGATGCTTATGTGAAAAAGCTTCAACCTGATAATCTCGAACCCAAATCAGAGAAATGTGTCTTCATAGGATACCCAAAGGAGACTGTTGGGTACACCTTCTATCACATATCCGAAGGCAAGATATTCCTTGCTAAGAATGGATCCTTTCTAGAGAAGGAGTTTCTCTTGAAAGTGTGGGAGGAAAGTATAACTTGATGAGGTAATTGTACCTTTCCCCGAATTGGAAAATAGTTCATCACAGAAATCAGTTCTAATGATTCCTACACCAATCAGTGAGGAAGCTAATGATGATGATCATGAAACTTCAGATCAAGTTACTACCGAACCTCGTAGGTCAACCAGAGTATGATCCACACCAGAGTGGTATGGTAATCTGGTTCTGGAGGTAATGTTACTTGACCATGACGAACCTACGAACTATGAGGAAGCGATGGTGAGCCCAGATTCCACGAAATGGCTTGAGGCCATGAAATCTGAGATGGGATCCATGTATGAGAATAAAGTGTGGACTTTGGTTGACTTGCCCGATGATTGGCAATCCATAGAGAATAAATGGATCTTCAAGAAGAAGACTGATGCTGATGGTAATATTACTGTCTACAATGCTCGACTTGTTGTGAAAAGTTTTCGACAAGTTCAAGGAGTTGACTACAACGAAACCTTCTCACCCGCAACGATGCTTAAGTCTGTCTGAATCATGTTAGCAATTGCCACATTTTATGACTATGAAATTTGGCAAATGGATGTCAAAACTGCATTCCTTAATGGATATCTTAAAGAAGAGTTGTATATGATGCAACAAGAAGGTTTTGTCGATCCTAAAGGTGCTAACAAAGTGTGCAAGCTCCAGCGATCCATTTATGGACTGGTGCAAGCCTCTCGGAGTTGGAATATACTCTTTGATAGTGTGATCAAAGCATATGGTTTTATACAGACTTTTGGAGGAGCCTGTATTTACAAGAAAGTGAGTGGGAGCTTTGTAGCATTTCTAATATTATATGTGGATGACATATTGTTGATTGGAAATAATACAAAATTTTTGGATAGCATAAAAGGATACTTGAATAAGAATTTTTCAATGAAGGACCTCGGTGAAGCTGCTTATATACTGGGCATCAAGATCTATAGAGATAGATCAAGACGCTTAATTGGACTTTCACAAAGCACATACCTTGATAAAGTTTTGAAGAAGTTCAAAATGGATTAGTCTAAGAAAGGGTTCTTGCCTGTGTTACAAGGTGTGAAGTTGAGTCAAACTCAATGCCCGACCACTGCAGAAGATAGAGAGAAAATGAAAGTCATTCCCTATGCCTCAGCCATAGGTTCTATCATGTATGCAATGCTGTGTACCAGACCTGATGTGTGCCTTGCTATAAGTTTAGCAGGGAGGTACCAAAGTAATCCAGGAGTGGATCATTGGACAACGGTCAAGAACATCCTGAAATACCTGAAAATGACTAGGGATATGTTTCTTGTTTATGGTTGTGACAAAGAGCTCATCGTAAATGGTTACATCGATGCAAGCGTTGACACTAATCCGGATGACTCTAAGTCACAAACCGGATACATGTTTATATTGAATGGTGGAGCTGTCAGTTGGTGCAGTTCCAAGCATAGCGTCGTGGCGGGATCTACGTGTGAAGCGGAGTACATAGCTGCTTCGAAAGCAGCAAATGAAGGAGTTCATATTTGATCTAGGTGTATACCTAGTGCATCGGGTCCAATAAAAATCTTTTGTGACAATACTGGAGCAATTGCCTTGGCAAAGGAATCCAGATTTCACAAGAGAATAAAACACATCAAAAGACTCTTCAATTCCATCCGCGATCAAGTCAAGAGGGAGACATAGAGATTTGCAAGATACAAACGGATCTGAATGTTGCAGACCCGTTGACTAAGCCTCTCTCACGAGCAAAACATGATCAACACCAAGACTCCATGGGTGTTAGAATCATTACTATGTACTCTAGATTATTGACTCTAGTGCAAGTGGGAGACTGAAGGAAATATGCCCTAGAGGCAATAAGAAAGTTGATATTTATATTTACTTATATCATGTTAAATGTTTATTACTCATGCTAGAACTGTATTAACCGGGAACTTTGTACATGTGTGAATAGGTAGACAAACAGAGTGTCCCTAGTATGCCTCTACTAGACTAGCTTATTAATCAAAGATGTTTAAGTTTCCTAACCATAGACATGTGTTGTCATTCGATGAACGGGATCACATCATTATAGAATGATGTGATGGACAAGACCCATCTGTTAGCTTAGCATAACGATCGTTTAGTTTTTCTGCTATTGCTTTCATCATGACTTATACATGTTCCTCTGACTATGAGATTATGCAACTCCCGGATACCGGAGGAACAACTTGTGTGCTATCAAACATCACAACATAACTGGTTTATTATAAAGATGCTCTACATGTGTCTCTGATGGTGTTTGTTGAGTTGGCATATATCGAGATTAGGATTTGTCACTCCGTGTATCGGAGAGGTATCTCTGGGCCCTCTCGGTAATGCACATCACTATGAGCCTTGCAAGCAATGTGACTAATGAGTTAGTTACATGATGATGCATTACGGAACGAGTAAAGAGACTTGCCGATAACGAGATTGAACTAGGTATGATGATACCGACGATCGAATCTCGGGCAAGTAACATACCGATGACAAAGGGCACAACGTATGTTGTTATGTGGTTTGACTAATAAAGATCTTCGTAGAATATGTAGGAACCAATATGAGCATCCAGGTTCCGCTATTGGTTATTGACCGGAGATGTGTCTCGGTCATGTCTACATAGTTCTTGAACCCGTAGGGTCCTCACGCTTAACGTTCGATGACGATTTGTATTATGAGTTATGTGATTTGATGACCAAAGTTTGTTCGGAGTACCGGATGAGATCACAGACATGACGAGGAGTCTCAAAATGGTCGAGAGGTAAAGATCGATATATTGGAAGGTTATATTCGGACACCGGAATGGTTCCGAAGTGTTTGAGGTATTTTTCGGAGTACCGGGAGGTTACCGGAACCCCCCAGGGAAGTAGTGGGCCTTAATGGGCTTTAGTGGAAAGGAGGGAAGGGCCTCAAGGGGTGGGCGCCCCCATTGCTGGTCCAAATTAGACTAGGACGGGGCGGCACCCCCCTCTTTCCTTCTCCCCTCTTCCTGCTTCCCTCCTTCTTCTTGTTGGAATAGGAAGAGGGGGATCCTACTTGGACCGGAAGTCCAAGTAGGACTCCCCCCCTTTGGCGCCCCCTTGGGCTAGCCTCCTCTTACCCCTCCTTTATATAAGTGGGAAGGGGGCATCCCAAAGGCACACCAAGTCTTATCTTAGCTGTGTGTGGTGCCCCCCCCCTCCACAGTTACACACCTCGGTCATATTGTCGTAGTGCTTAGGCGAAGCCCTACGCTGGTAACTTCATCATCACCGTCAACACGCCGTCGTGCTGACGGAACTCTCCCTCATCCTCAACTGGATCAAGAGCTCGAGGGACGTCATCGTGTTGAACGTGTGCTGAACACGGAGGTGTCGTTCGTTCGGTACTTGGATCGTGAAGACGTTCGACTACATCAACCGTGTTACTAAATGCTTCCGCTTTCGGTCTATGACGGTACGTGGACACACTCTCCCCTCTTGTTTCTATGCATCTCCTAGATAGATCTTGCATGATTGTAGGAATTTTTTTGAAATACTGCGTTCCCCAACACCTTCATCATCAACGAGGGCGGCCGTGGCCCCTCTCCTACCTCTTCCTGCCTTGTCAGGTCAAAGACCGTGCCGAGGCTGCTCCCTGTGAAGGAGCACGAGGCCATGGCCGCCGCCGCCGAGACCGCCCTCAAGTCGGCGCGGGAGGACTACATTCGCGAGGAGATCGCCGCTCGATGTCGCGGACGTGAGGAGGGCGACATCTTCATCCTCGACGATAGCGACAAGGAGGCGCCTGGGCCGTCTAACCACCCACGCATCGGCGACGCTGGTCAGGGGTGCAGCACGGATGGTGGCAGCATGTAGGACGGCGACAACGACGACGGCGACGACTACACCAAGTTCTACAGACTGCTCGACATGTAGAAGGCAGGCGGCGGCAGCGGCGTAGTAGTAGTATTTAGTTGTTGTTTTAGTTAGTTTTAAAATTATGTTTTTAGTTTTTGTACAAATATCAATGAAATCAGCTAGTTTGGCCGAATTTGTGCCGTGTTTGGCCGAATTTTGGCCGAGTTTGGTTTTCAAAAAAAAGAACGACATCTGGGACGGCCTTGGGGCGGCGGTTGGAAACAGATCGCCCCCACGCCGATATTTTCGCCGGTGCGCCCCCAGGCGACGCTATTTCAAGCCCCTCGGGGGGGGGGGGGGTCAAACGAGTGGAAATGCTCTTACAACATCTTACCAGATCCCACAAATGCTCATCTCCCGTAAAAATTCCGGCTGTTTTGCAGGTTCTCAGTCATTTTTAACCTAACAGATCCGCTAAAAGTAGTCCGACCCATAAAAAATTATAAGTGGCCTGCATATCTGATATGTCCATTTTGCATCATGTTTTCCTACTGTTATTGATAGTGTTTTCAATTAATATAACACTTTGTGGAGTAATTCTAATGCCTTTTCTCTCATAATATGCAATGTTTACATAAAGAGGGAGATTACTGGCAGTTGGAATTCTAGACCTGAAAAAGCTATGTCAGGGATACCTATTCCTCACATCTCCAAATGAGCTGAAATTTTACAGAGATTTATCTTGGAATATATAAAAATTATTGGAGAAAAGAAGTACTAGAGGGGGCCACCCAGGTGCCCACTAAGCACTAGGGCGCGCCTACCTCCTAGCGCGCCCTGGTGGGTAGTGGGGCCCCTAGCCAGCCTCCGGTGCCCATCTTATGGTATATAAGCCCATTTTCCCTAGAAAATAAAGAGAGGACTTTCGGGACGGAGCGTCGCCGTCTCGAGGCGGAACTTGGGCAGGAGCACTTTTGCTCTTCGGTGGAGAGATTCCGCCGGGGATACTTCCCTCCAGGAGGGGGAAATCAAAGCCGTCGTCATCACCAACAACCCTCTCATCATGGGAGGGCCAATATTCATCAACATCTTCAACAACACCATCTCATCTCAAATCCTAGTTCATCTCTTGTATTCAATCTTTGTATCAAACCCTCATATTGGTACCTGTGGGTTGCTAGTAGTGTTGATTACATCATGTAGTTGACGCTAGTTGATTTATTTGGTGGAGATCATATGTTCAGATCTATTATGCTATTCAATACCCCTATGATCTTGAACATGAATATGTTTTGTGAGTAATTACTTTTGTTCTTGAGGACATGAGAGAAGTCTTGTCATAAGTAATCATGCGAATTTGGTATTCGTTCGTGTCACACCCTAGTTAGCCATGCATTAGAGTGTTGCATCATGTTTACTCTTTCATCAGAAACCTGAAATGGGGATGACAGAACCCCCAGTCCCCTCTGAAACCAACTAGGGTTTACTAAAAACTTTTTCAATGAACCTGAAATGCCCTTCTAAAATGCCCATCATTTTTGTCTTGGTTCAAAACCTCTGCCAAAAGTGGTGCACATTTTCCTAGGCCATCTTAGGGTTTTTGAATTAAATCATAAATATTTGAATTTGGGCATTTAGAATTATATAAAATATTTAAATGCTCAAATATCTCCAAACTAAAATGTTTCATGTTGGAAATAATCCAACTATGGACCAGGAGTAGTTTGGTGATTTTAGGAGTAGCCTAAGTATTTTATTTAATTCAACAAAGTTGCAGAAGTATTAAAAGAACAGAAAACAGAAGAAATGGAAAAAACTTACCTGGCGCCTGCTCCCGGCCCACCTGCCGGCCCAGCCCAGCGCCGCTCCAGCGAGCTGCTTGCCGGCCAGGCAGGCAGGCAGGTGCCCGACGGCGACCGCAGCGCGCGCCACGCACCTGCTCGCCGCCTCGCCGCTCCCCTCGCCCGGTGACGTCGTGGACCGGCCTCTCTCGCTCCCCCGAACCCCCCAGACACCCCCTCTCCTCTCCAGCTCCTCCCCCTCGCGCTCCCCCGCCATGACCGACGCCACCATCGCCGTGCCTTCGTCATAGCCGTGCTCCCCGCCGCCCGTGCATCCTCTCATCGTGTCCAGGAGCTCCGCCGCTGTCCACTCCATCGAGCAAGCCGAGCCCCGAGCGCTCGCAACGCCCGAGTCCACCGCAACGACCTCGCCCGAACCGCCGTCGCCGGAGATCCCCTTCAATGCCGTCGTCGCTCCGGTCCATCTCCGGCCACACCAAGGGCTTCGTCGCACTCACTGTGAGCTTAGCCATCTTCCCCTCCCTTCCGTTCTTGCTCCCGAGCCGTGTAGCGACCTCCCGGAGCTCAACCGCACCCACCGCCGTGGAGCTCGTTGCCGACGTGCTCCCGGTCACCCTCCGACCACTCCACGGTGTCCATCATGCTCACCGTGTCACTTAGCACCTAGCTAGCCACTCCCCGAGCCTCACCGACCCCTCTAGCGTCAAGTTCGTCTTCGGCAGAACCCCGGTGGCTGCCAAAGTCGTCGCCGGTGCCAACTCCGGCCACCCCGACCCCAACGGACTCCACCAAGAGCTGCGGCTCGTCCTCAGCTCCACTCCGGTGGTCTCCGCGACCCATTTGGTTGCCGAAACGGCCAAAACCACTTCCGCCGCCGCGTCGGGCTCGCCGGCGGCTAAACGCCGGTGCAGCCGACCCGGGTTTGACCACGGGTGGGCCCTGGTTGACTCCCCTGAGTTAATGACAGGTGGGGCCCAGCCCTGTTAATTAAACAGGTTTAGTTTTATTTAAACTTTAATTAAACTAATCACACTGACACGCGGGACCCACTGTCAGGTTTGACCCGGACGTGTTCCGTTGACCTGCTGACGTCACACTGACATCAGGCTGACGCAATAATTGATTTTCTGGAATTAATCTAATATAGGAAATTCCAGAATATAGTTTAAACTTTAAAAATTCATAACTTTTATTCTGTAACTCCAAATCAGACAAATTATATATGAAAAATGATCAGAAAAATCCAATCTATCCATCTGTACTATTTTCATGCATGATTAAACAAGTTAACCTGATGTTTAATGCAGAACAAGGAAAAGCACTTTAAAAGGCCATGTTTGAGTTTGAAATTTGAATCTTTGATTCAAATTGGTTCCAAACCCTTCTGGTCTTAGCTGCATTAGCCCAACACACTCATATTGCTATGTTTCATGCATACATCATATTGTTGCACATTGTTTGGTGATGGTTGTGTATCGGTGTTCTTTGCGGCAGGATCTGCCTCCGAGGAGTATCGTGATTACCCTAACGAAGAACCGTATCAGTGCATCGAACCATCAGGCAAGCAACCAACCATTTGATCATTTCGATACAATCCCATGTTCTCGCTCCTGCTCTCTTTTACTGCATTAAGACAACGCGTTTCAAACTGCTGTGTGCTACGGTAGTTGAACCCACTTCCTCTGCATGACCTGTCATTGCCACATTAACTAGATGAAACCCACTAGCATGTGTAGGAGTTGATTGAGCCATATGTATGTGTTGTTCCTACCTTGCTATGCCTGCTATGCTTAGAGTCGTGTCAGGTCTGGTTCATATGGGTGATGGGCTAGAGTGAAATGATTATGTCGGTAATGAGAGTGGTGTGGTGAACATGATTTGGTAAAGGTATCGATGGGAGGCCATGTAGGAGTACATGGTGGGTTGTTTCATTGAAGCCGACCTTAAGCACTGAGATCTGTATGTGTGATTTAAGAATCAGCTACTACCATGCATTGGGCCCGAAACCAATGGACCCTCTCGGCTTCTTATTCACCCTAGTTCTCCGCCCAGGAGTTGCAAGTAGTTTCTGGTGTTTGTAGCCTACTGGAGGCCGTGGACAGCGCTGACCGTAGGGGTGGGCTATGATGCGGTAGGTACGTGGCCGGGTGTACCGAATACCCGTTAGGTATCTTGGGAACCCTGTTCACATCGTTCGGGGCCGTATGGGAAACCTCGGCCGGACTCCCTGCGGATGGAACCTGGATAGGAGATAAACCTGGACTGGAGGCTTAGGTGATTAGGTAGGTCGTGGCCGACACCCACGTTGGGCTTCCGCTTGAAGGTTGCCGAGTACATGTCGTGTAAACGACGGTAAGTGGTGAGAGCGTGTATGAAGAAGTACACCCCTGCAGGGTTATCATGATCTATTCGAATAGCCGCGTCCGCGGTAAAGGACTACTTGGTTGCCTATACAGTTCATAGACAAGTAAATGGAAACTACTAAAAGCCTCAAGATAAGTGTGAGTGCCGAGGATGGCTCTTCCGTAGGAAGACGGAGGTGGATCCTCGGTAGTGTATTGAAGTGGAGAGTAGTGGATTCGTGTGCGCAAAACCATTTCAAGTTGGAGTCTCGTAGGTTAGCCTAGCCAAGAGTCAAAGCTGGCTTGCTGCAATAACTCCACCAACCCTTCTTGATAATATGCATGTATGTAGGATCTGATGTAAGTCTTGCTGAGTACCTTTGTACTCATGTTGCTATAATTTACATTTTTTACAGAAGACGCTGCAACCCCTTCTGATGGGTTCTACGTAGACGTTGACATCAATAAGTAGGCTAAGGCCCAGGTGGTGATCCTGAGCTTGTGAAGGACCACGTAGTATAGCTAGGCTTTCCAAGCCTCTCTTATTTTACTAGTTGTCTGTACTCAGACAAGTTACTTCCGCTGCTAGTTTGTATGACTGTATGACTTGAATGTTGGGCCGTGTGACCCGTACCTTTGTGTATGTTATGTATGGCCCTCTGAGCCTTAAATAAAGTACTTGTGTCGTAGAGTCATGTTGTGATGCCTTGTTGTATTTGCACATATCGAAAATATTGTGTGTATGATTGAAATGCATGGTATGTGTGGGATCTGACTATCTAGTTGTTTATCTATAGTAGCCTCTCTTACCGGGAAATGTCTCCTAGTGTTACCGCTGAGCCATGGTAGCTTGCTACTGCTCTGGAACACTTAGGCTGGCCGGCATGTGTCCTTCTTCGTTCCGGTGTCTGTCCCTTCGGGGAAATGTCACGCATTGAGTACCGGAGTCCTGTTAGCCCGCTACAGCCCGGTTTACCGGAGTCCTGCTAGCCCAGTGCTACAGCCCGGACCCACTTGCTGATGACCGACACGTTCGTTGCTGGGTCATGGATGCCTGTCCCTGTAAGCCTGTGCCACTTTGGGTTTACGACTAGTCATGTCAGCCCGGGCTCTTTATCATATGGAGGCTAGCAACACTATCATATACGTGAGCCAAAAGACGCAAACGGTCCCGGGCAAAGGTAAGGCGACACCCGTGGGGATACCGTGCGTGAGGCCGCAAAGTGATATGAGGTGTTACAAGCTAGATCGATGTGACATCGAGTCGGGGTCCTGACAGCGTTGGCATCAGAGCCGGACTGCCTGTAGGTTCTCCAAGCCAAACTGGTCGATGTTGAGTCTAGAAATTCTTTAGTTATATGTAGGGGAATTGTTTGTGGGTTGGAACATAAGGCTCTTTTTACTCCTTTATCTTATGACATTCTGATCTGAGTCAGTCTATTCTTCCACCGGGGGTTAAGGAATTAGGATCTATTCTCTCTATCAGGATCACGTGTTACTAATCAGTAGTACCTTATAGGTTTGATGGTTACAAGCCTAGTTCAGTTCTACTACCACATTATGTTGCTAGGATGGACTCAGAACTTTGATATGATGATGTTGAGTGTGAATGAAATCCTTTGTCAAATGTCTCAAAATCCTTCTTGAGCATTTACAGCTATTATGCTGCCGAAATTTTGCTAGAAATTCTAATGCCTTTGCATTATGATTGTGCTTTCAGATGGCCACTCGCGACCTCAATCAAGTGGTTCGCCTGACTCGATGCCTAGATGTACCCGGCCATACTGCCATGTTGGTCAGGGTAATGACTGAGGCTGGATACCGTTGGTATCCTGAGTACACGGTCGAAGAGCAATTCTGAGACTTTAATCAAAGCCAGTATCTCTGCACTGTTAGGATATTTCCATCTTATCCTGGGTCCACCGAGCCCCTTCACTGCTCCTATGGACTCGGGGTTACTATTGAGATGGCTGTGCAGGACGCCGCCTACTCTATGATGACCATCATGCGAGTCAGGTCTGGCCTATTTCGGGACTCTGATTTCCGGTATATGCCAGGATCACTTCCGGGAGCACAAGGGTATCTCCAGGCTATCTATGCTGACCCCACCCAGGAGGATTCACGGACTCACACCACTGCTGAGATGCTCGAGGATAAGGACCGTGAAAATCGGGCCTTGAGGTTAGAGCTCTTCAATACCCGTGCTGACCACTGGGCCACATTGACTCGGTTTGCACCGGCGGTGCAAGCTGGATATTCGGATATGCGCGATCTCTATCCTGTGAGATCTGCTCTGCCAGACGTGATGGGTTGGCGTGATGTAGGAGGCATCACTCCACCTCGCGGTCCCCGCAGGCCACCGTCTGTTGGTCCAAGACCTCATCCTAGTCCCTATGGTCCACAAGCTCCGCGAGATCGTCTGTTTCCGGATGATCATGTTGAGCTTCCAGGCTATGGAGGTGACTTCTACAAGGACTACTACGGATCGGTCTGAGTTAGTAGTAGTATCACTAGTTCGTGTTAGCTGTGTCGTTTATCGTCCTGCGCGACTCGTGGGATATGACCTAGTTTGTATCGCCTTCCGGAGGTGTAGAAAAATAATGTATAGGAGCTTGGAATGCCTCCGATGAGATGTAATCCTCTTTTTACCGTAATAGTACCTTGTTTGGTCTTGTACTAAACCCTGTATGGTGTGTATGACGATGGAATAAAGAAGCAGTTTCTGCATCTACCATGTCATACGGATGATCATCTTGCATTCCGAGTTATTCCTTACATTCTGTATCCTATGTCGGAATTTTATCATCCTGACTAAATCATTGTCTTGTTTACCTAGGATGGTCAACACGCGCACTAACCCTGCTCCTCAAGAGCAGGCCGAAGGCAGTGAAGTCAGGAATGCAAATCTGCCTCATCCTCCTTCCCTAGCCGAGGTTATGATGGAAGCCGAAAGAAACAAGCGGGAGACCAACCGTTTGTTGGAGCGTATTGAACAGAACACGGCACACCATCAGAGGACTAACGTGGTGTCACTCAGTGATTTCATCAAGTTACATCCACCCACGTTCCACCACTCCGTCGAGCCTCTCGACGTTGATGACTGGCTTCGCAGTATTTCTCACAAACTGCGTTCCGCGCTGGTAGCGGAGGCTGACAAGGTCACCTTTGCTGCATATCATCTTGAAGGTCCCGCGAGTCTATGGTGGGAGAATTATGGAGCTATGCGCCCAGCGGGCCATGTCACTACTTGGGCTGAATTCAGCGAGGCTTTCCGTGAACATCACATTCCGGAGGGTCTCATGGACCGTAAACGTGAGGAATTTTGCAGTTTCACTCAGGGGCGACTCTATGTGGATGCTTACAGCAGGGAGTTCGGTAACCTCGCATGATATGCAACTGAGGAAGTTTCTACTGATGCCAAGAAGCAAGCAAGGTTCCGTAAGGGGCTTAGTCCTGAGCTTCGCCGCGACCTCCGTCTGCATGAGTGCACATCTTTTCAGAAACTTGTTAACAAGGCCATCAGCGCTGAAACTGGTCAGACTGATTATGATGCAACACGCAAGCATGGCCGTGACATGGGTTCCTCATCCGGTGCGGGTCCTCAGAAGCGCCGCGTGTGGGTGCCCAACACTGCCCTACCACCTAGGTTCACACCGAGGCCATCCTTCCAGGCGCCTCGCCCCGTTCAACAGTCTGCACCAGCCAAGCCCTATGGGGGTCCAACCAACAATGCTCCTCCACGTACCAGTTCCGTGACTTGTTTCAAGTGTGGGGAATCTGGCCACTATATGCGTGAGTGTTCCCAGACCAACCCCAACCAATCTGCTAAAGCTGTTGGCCGTGGCAAGCCGACAGGGAAAGTGTTCCACGCCAAGCCGGCCGCCGCTACACGTGGCCATGTCAACTGTATCTCGGCCGAAGAAGCTCAAGAGGATCCCAACGTCGTTCTCGGTACGCTCCTTGTTAATTGCCACCCGGCATCTGTTCTTTTCGATACAGGAGCCTCTCATTCATTTATATCCGAGAACTATGCTCGTTTGCATAACACCCCATTCTGTGACATGCCATCCACTATGGAAATTTCTACTCCTGGTTCTAGATGGCAGACCTCCAGGGTAAGTTATGGAAATGAAATCCAAGTCGACAGACTTGTTTTCCTTGCATCTTTGATAGCTCTCAAATTTTCAGATATTAATATCATTTTGGGTATGGACTGGATGTCAGCTCATCATGCCAAAATTGATTGCTTCTCTAGGACTGTTCAACTCACTCATCCTTCGGGGAAGATAGTCAATGTCTTGACCCAATTAGCCAAGCGACAATTATATTCTCTTAACGCCAGCCCTTTGCCAGACCTTGAGGACGTTCCGGTAGTCCGTGACTTCCCGGATGTCTTCCCAGAGGAATTGCCAGGTGTTCCACCTGACAGGGATGTTGAGTTCGTAATAGACCTCATTCCAGGAACCGTTCCGATTGCTAGAAGACCTTATAAGATGGCACCACTAGAACTAGCCGAGCTTAAGAAACAACTCGATGAGTCCTTGAAAAAGGGTTTCATCCGACCTAGTTCATCTCTGTGAGCTTGCCCCGTCCTCTTCGTCAAGAAGAAGGATGGTACGGACCGGATGGTTGTAGATTATCGACCTGTCAATTTGGTCACAATCAAGAACAAATATCCGCTCCCCAGGATCAACGACCTGTATGATCAGCTCGCTAGATCCTCAGTCTTCTCCAAGATGGATTTGAGGTTGGGCTACCATCAAATCAAAATCAGAAACGGGGACATTCCTAAAACGGCCTTTGTTACTCGTTATGGCCAATACGAGTACACCGTCATGTCCTTCGGTTTAACCAACGCTCCAGCCACCTTCTCTCGGTTAATGAACTCAATCTTCATGGAGTATTTGGATAAATTCGTCGTGGTTTATCTCGATGATATACTCATCTACTCCAAGAACGAGGAAGAACATGCCGAACATCTAAGGCTAGTGTTGAAGAAACTTCGAGAGCATCGCCTTTATGCCAAGTTCTCTAAATGTGAATTCTGGTTGTCAGAAGTAACCTATCTGGGTCATGTAATATCTGGTAAAGGTATTGCTGTTAACCCTGAGCGAGTTCAAGCCGTCCTTAATTGGACTCCACCTGAATCGGT
>NC_041386.1:395313967-395371145 GCF_002162155.2 Triticum dicoccoides
GCTCCTCCCCCTCGCGCTCCCCCGCCATGACCGACGCCACCATCGCCGTGCCTTCGTCGTAGCCGTGCTCCCCGCCGCCCGTGCGTCCTCTCATCGTGTCCAGGAGCTCCACCGCTGTCCACTCCATCGAGCAAGCCGAGCCCCGAGCGCTCGCAACGCCCGAGTCCACCGCAACGACCTCGCCTGAACCGCCGTCGCCGGAGATCCCCTTCAACGCCGTCGTCGCTCCAGTCCATCTCCGGCCACACCAAGGGCTTCATCGCACTCACTGTGAGCTTAGCCATCTTCCCCTCCCTTCCGTTCTTGCTCCCGAGCCGTGTAGCGACCTCCCGGAGCTCAACCGCACCCACCGCCGTGGAGCTCGTTGCCGACGTGCTCCCGGTTACCCTCCGACCACTCCACAGTGTCCATCATGCTCACCGTGTCACTTAGCACCTAGCTAGCCACTCCCCGAGCCTCACCGACCCCTCTAGCGTCAAGTTCGTCTTCGGCCGAACCCCGGTGGCCGCCAAAGTCGTCGCCGGCGCCAACTCCGGCCACCCCGACCCCAACGGACTCCACCAAGAGCTGCGGCTCGTCCTCAGCTCCACTCCGGTGGTCTCCGCGACCCATTTGGTGGCCGAAACGGCCAAAACCACTTCCGCCGCCGCGTCGGGCTCGCCGGCGGCTAAACGCCGGTGCAGCCAACCCGGGTTTGACCACGGGTGGGCCCTGGTTGACTCCCCTGAGTTAATGACAGGTGGGGCCCAGCCCTGTTAATTAAACAGGTTTAGTTTTATTTAAACTTTAATTAAACTAATCACACTGACACGCGGGACCCACTGTCAGGTTTGACCCGGACGTGTTCCGTTGACCTGCTGACGTCACACTGACATTAGGCTGACGCAATAATTGATTTTCTGGAATTAATCTAATATAGGAAATTCCAGAATATAGTTTAAACTTTAAAAATTCATAACTTTTATTCGGTAACTCCAAATCAGACAAATTATATATGAAAAATGATCAGAAAAATCCAATCTATCCATCTGTACTATTTTCATGCATGATTAAACAAGTTAACCTGATGTTTAATGCAGAACAAGGAAAAGCACTTTAAAAGGCCATGTTTGAGTTTGAAATTTGAATCTTTGATTCAAATTGGTTCCAAACCCTTCTGGTCTTAGCTGCATTAGCCCAACACACTCATATTGCTATGTTTCATGCATACATCATATTGTTGCACATTGTTTGGTGATGGTTGTGTATCGGTGTTCTTTGCGGCAGGATCTGCCTCTGAGGAGTATCGTGATTACCCTAACGAAGAACCGTATCAGTGCATCGAACCATCAGGCAAGCAACCAACCATTTGATCATATTGATACAATCCCATGTTCTCGCTCCTGCTCTCTTTTACTGCATTAAGACAACGCGTTTCAAACTGCTGTGTGCTAGGGTAGTTGAACCCACTTCCTCTGCATGACCTGTCATTGCCACATTAACTAGATGAAACCCACTAGCATGTGTAGGAGTGGATTGAGCCATATGTATGTGTTGTTCCTACCTTGCTATGCCTGCTATGCTTAGAGTCGTGTCAGGTCTGGTTCATCTGGGTGATGGGCTAGAGTGAAATGATTATGTCGGTAATGAGAGTGGTGTGGTGAACACGATTTGGTAAAGGTATCGATGGGAGGCCATGTAGGAGTACATGGTGGGTTGTTTCATTGAAGCCGACCTTAAGCACTGAGATCTGTATGTGTGATTTAAGAATCAGCTACTACCATGCATTGGGCCCGAAACCAATGGACCCTCTCGGCTTCTTATTCACCCTAGTTCTCCGCCCAGGAGTTGCAAGTAGTTTCTGGTGTTTGTAGCCTACTGGAGGCCGTGGACAGCGCTGACCGTAGGGGTGGGCTGTGATGCGGTAGGTACGTGGCCGGGTGTACCGAATACCCGTTAGGTATCTCGGGAACCCTGTTCACATCGTTCGGGGCCGTATGGGAAACCTCGGCCGGACTCCCTGCGGATGGAACCTGGATAGGCGATAAACCTGGACTGGAGGCTTAGGTGATTAGGTAGGTCGTGGCCGACACCCACGTTGGGCTTCCGCTTGAAGGTTGCCGAGTACATGTCGTGTAAATGACGGTAAGTGGTGAGAGCGTGTATGAAGAAGTACACCCCTGCAGGGTTATCATGATCTATTGGAATAGCCGCGTCCGCGGTAAAGGACTACTTGGTTGCCTATACAGTTCATAGACAAGTAAATGGAAACTACTAAAAGCCTCAAGATAAGTGTGAGTGCCGAGGATGGCTCTTCCGTAGGAAGACGGAGGTGGATCCTCGGTAGTGTATTGAAGTGGAGAGTAGTGGACTCGTGTGCGCAAAACCATTTCAAGTTGGAGTCTCGTAGGTTAGCCTAGCCAAGAGTCAAAGCTGGCTTGCTGCAATAACTCCACCAACCCTTCTTGATAATATGCATGTATGTAGGATTTGATGTAAGTCTTGCTGAGTACCTTTGTACTCATGTTGCTATAATTTACATTTTTTTACAGAAGACGCTGCAACCCCTTCTGATGGGTTCTACGTAGACGTTGACATCAATGAGTAGGCTAAGGCCCAGGTGGTGATCCCGAGCTTGTGAAGGACCACGTAGTATAGCTAGGCTTTCCAAGCCTCTCTTATTTTACTAGTTGTCTGTACTCAGACAAGTTACTTCCGCTGCTAGTTTGTATGACTGTATGACTTGAATGTTGGGTCGTGTGACCCGTACCTTTGTGTATGTTATGTATGGCCCTCTGAGCCTTAAATAAAGTACTTGTGTCGTAGAGTCATGTTGTGATGCCTTGTTGTATTTGCACATATCGAGCATATTGTGTGTATGATTGAAATGCATGGTATGTGTGGGATCTGACTATCTAGTTGTTTATCTATAGTAGCCTCTCTTACCGGGAAATGTCTCCTAGTGTTACCGCTGAGCCATGGTAGCTTCCTACTGCTCTGGAACACTTAGGCTGGCCGGCATGTGTCCTTCTTCGTTCCGGTGTCTGTCCCTTCGGGGAAATGTCACGCATTGAGTACCGGAGTCCTGTTAGCCCGCTACAGCCCGGTTTACCGGAGTCCTGCTAGCCCAGTGCTACAGCCCGGACCCACTTGCTGATGACCGACACGTTCGTTGCTGGGTCATGGATGCCTGTCCCTGTAAGTCTGTGCCACTTTGGGTTTACGACTAGTCATGTCAGCCCGGGCTCTTTATCATATGGATGCTAGCGACACTATCACATACGTGAGCCAAAAGACGCAAACGGTCCCGGCCAAAGGTAAGGCGACACCCGTGGGGATACCGTGCGTGAGGCCGCAAAGTGATATGAGGTGTTACAAGCTAGATCGATGTGACATCGAGTCGGGGTCCTGACAGTTCGATATTATGATGATATGTATGTTGTTGATTCCTTTAGTGGTGTTATGTGAACGTCGACTAAATGACACTTCACCATCTTTGGGCCTAAGGGATTGCATTGTGGAGTAGTTATTAGATGATGGGTTGGGTTGCTAGAATTACAGAAGCTTTAACCCTAGTTTATGCGTTATTCCGTAAGGGACTGGTTTGGATCTATATGTTTAATGCTATGGTTATATGTTATCTTAATTCTTCTTTCGTAGTTGCGGATGCTTGTGAGAGGGGTTAATCATAACTGGGAGGCTTGTTCAAGTAAGAACAACACCCAAGCACCGGTCCATCCACATATCATATTATCAAAGTAGCGAATGCGAATCAAACAATCATGATGAAAGTGACTAGATGAAATTCCCGTGTGTCCTCAAGAACGCTTTGCTTATTATAAGAGACCGTTCCGGCCCGTCCCTTTGCTACAAAAAGGATTGGGCTACCTTGCTGCGCTTTTGTTACCGTTACTATTACTTGCTCGTTACAAATTACTTTGCTATCAAACTAGCTGTTACCGACAATTTTAGTGCCTGCAGAAAATACCTTGCTGAAAACCGCTTGTCATTTCCTTCTGCTCCTCATTGGGTTCGACACTCTTACTTATCGAAAGGACTACAATAGATCCCCTATACTTGTACGTCATCAATATCCATCCCTCCGTTGCTATATGTACGGAGCCCAACGGCTTTTGGAGTTAGAAAATCATATCCCCTCCGCCGTAACCCGCCCACCCTGCCGCTAGTCCTCCCCAACTTTATCGACGAATTCTGCCGCATCTCCTCCATTTTCTCTCCTCGATGGCCGGTGGTGCTGGCGATCATGGAGCAAGCTCGCATGACACAACGCAGAGGTTGATAGCTCCAGCCAGCCCGTTGTGGAGCCATGGCACTCTAAGCAAGTGCACAACCATTGTCGGCTCTCCCGAAGCGGCGGGCAGAGCCCTTGGGCTGGTTTCCACGCGCTCCATGACCACCTATTTCGGCACTTCTAGAGGTGCCTAGAGGCTGATGTAGAGCTCGTCGCCATGAAGAAAGCTTTGGCGACTGGAGATGAAGGTGACATCGACCATCTCGTCGCCACCAAGGAGGAGCACGACCTCACCCACGCGCTCCGCAAGACCACCACCAAGTTGTACCTCAGGGTCGATGAGTGACCATCGATTTAAGTGTTAAATTTGTAATGCAAAGTTTGTATTTTCTATGTATGCACTATGGTTGTGATGAACTATTTTCTAGCACGGATATGTTTTTAAAATGCAGTACTATTTACGAGATCTATTCCACCGAAGCCTTTGCGTTATCGCAAAGCAGTTTTCAGGGGAACACTAAAACGATTTTGTTGTACAAGATTTTAGCCGATATGCTAGAGATCCTCTTAGGGGGGAGATGTGAGACAAGTTCGATGACATATTTAGCATACCCTTAAAGTTGTACTATAGTAGAGAACACCCCACACGTGTTGCTGCCAGAATCGATTACACTATATTTCAGTGATTTGATTGTACAAAACATGTTAAATGCATCACACCGACCCCCCAAGGTGGTTTGGAAAGCAAATGGTTCCCAATTGACCTTGCACTTATCACGCGTCACCTTATTGACCCCTGACCAAAGGAAGGCACACTCAATCTTAGTGATGCTCTTGAGGACGAGTGGGGGTACAACTTGCGGTGTTAGGTGGTGAATGGATTGAGAGGTCATAACTGGCTTAATAAGTGCACCGCGTCCCACTGAGGTGACATGCATGCATTTTCAAGGCACAAGTTTCTTCGCAATTTTTCCACGAGGTATTTAAAGTTGACACACTTAAGATTGCAAAAAAATTGAGGGCGGTGAGATATCTCATTGGGAAGGAAGATTTCATGTTGGGAAATTTGGCTGATCGTGATTACAACTTGGTATGGGATGTCTTTTAGGGCATGTTTGAGACTGCTTTGCTTTGTGAATTCAGCTTTGCTCTAAAAAACGCAGTCAAATAGGATAACTCCATGATGTGCTGCTAATAAAACTAGAGTTGCAACTCCCTATTTTCATAAACCTATTCAAGAGTGTGCCAAAAACTCTACTTTAAAAAGTCCTCATGAAGCTAAGGGAAAATTGTGTTGAACCTTAAGGAATTTCCATTATGTTTAATCCAGAAAAATAGTGAATACAACATGAATAGCATAATAGCGATGATAATAGAAAGAAGCAAAAAATTGTTGAAGTTGGTCATGCAATCGAGATCATAAGCAAGAAGCATCACATCCATGTTGATTGTTACCAGCAGTAAACCAAATGCTAGCCCTAACAGTGAGGATACAATGACATTCAAAGTAGCGAAAGCAGAAGCAAATGCGCCATTCATCATGGCATCAAGGAGGTGGTCGACGTTGAGGAATAATTCATCATCGGGGAACTCGTCATCGAGGAGTCGCCATTCACAACCATGATGAAGAAGGTACCAACAGTCAAGCAAGGCACTCCCCCAAAATCTGACCCCCTCTCCCGTCAAGGTAGCCAGAGTCGGGATTTGGAGTTGGATCAATTTTCGAGTCATGGAATGGAGGATTCTACTAGATTTACTTAAATAAGATATTTTGTATCCACGCCAGAAATTATATGGGTTCTATAGAGTTTTAACACTAAATATAGAGCAAAAACTGTACACATCAGTGCTAGTTGTATTCCACTTCTTTTCATGGCTAACCTGCTATCTAGCTTGCATGTATGGAACATATATGAGAGGGAGATATATAAAACATTTAAATCTTCAATGCACAATATTTACTTAGGAGGTTTTTTTATAGTACATGAATAGCCAATCACTTCTATAGTTGACCTGCAGTGCTGAACCTTGAAGGGTCTTGCTCTCCTTCTTCAATCAATCTTTGATGCATCCTCCTCCTCATGCCAATTCCATTCGTCGACAAGCCTGATCCTCAGTTTTGATCTAGGGTTTCTGAGGACTAGATCAAAGGTATCGACGACTGAGTGTCTAGACTAGGGAGGGGATTAAAGGGCCATGAGACCTGTGAAAAGGGGTTTGGATGATGGCATACTATTGTTCTACAACTAAACAAACGACTTATATAAATTAGTAGAATCGGACATAGTCTATAGCATAGTCGGATTCTATAGTTTTGTAAAAGATTCTTTGATTTGTATCGCGACTCAACATGGCTTCTACCTGATCTAGATTCATAGTGGGACCTGTATCGACATGCTTCCATAGGGTTGTCAAGTCGTAGGATTCTATGATCCGAGTCAGGATTCTGAGTACCTTGTATCTTGTACCGGATCACAAGAGGTGGGCTTTCGGAGGCCTGTTGTCTCACTGCCTGGTGCACGTCGACAAGCAAGATGGGAAAGAGGTAGGCAGCACAATGCTCTGGAATGAAGGAATGGAAGTGTGTTCCTTCTGGAAGAGGAGTGACCTTTTATAGACAAGACAAGTTGAAACTAACACCTTATTAATGGAAGAGAAACAGGCACACTGAATCCCACATTTAGGAGACAAAGAAGAAACCATCCGAGTCTACTTAGTTTCGTCTCCCATTAGTAGGCTAATAGTTTCAACTTATTTCTTGTGTGACAAAAATAAAGAGTGTGTACACGTGGCATGTGTCCTAGCTTGTTGGCTCGATCATGATGCGCATGCGAGGCGTGGCGAGGTGGTCCACGGAGGAGGAATGCACGTGTATGTGCTTCTCAAGATCTTAGTGGTATGTGGAACAACTCCCTTTATAAGTTGGTCTCACACATTCTCTAGTAGCGGGGTGGGACTAAACTTTCCACACCACCTTGCCATGCATGAATGGGCCAGATTGCCTCTGGAATTAACAATGAATTATTGGCAATATTTTAAAATATTAAATGGGCAAATAGTTCCAACAGTCCCCCACCAGATCCACAAAGCACATAGAATTTGCCTATGGTTACTTTATATACCGGTGTTTTAGTGGAGACTGTTAAGTTGAACTTCCACCTAGAACACCATGTTACACTCATTCACAACTTGAACAGTGGACTGCACCTTGAACTGCAAGTTTTGTGCAAACAAGTTTGATGTAAAAGTCTTGACCAATATTAGACAGTTGAAAACTTTCTCGCGGGTATGGGCATATATGTCATACTCTAGGGCCTCTTCATGAGTTTATTAAAGAGCACCCAAATCTTATAGACCGCGATGTGTAATGGTCTAACTTATATAAGTGTTTTCTTTCAAATGTTCTATAGGACAACATCTTTGCCTACCCAAGCCACACATAACACATTAAGATAAATATCAGCCTACCATATAGATTAGGAGAAAATTACATCATAGCAGAGTGGATCTTTGTAAAATAAATATTCTTTCTTAGTTATCCAATAGCTTGTCTCACCAATTCTAATTCACAGGATCTCCAATCGCATAGAATGGGTTACCACCATGAATAACATATGTAGTGGGTCTCAATCCCATCTCATTTGATGCATTGTCTATTACATTTTTGGGATTAACCCTTTGTGAAGGGATCTGTTAGATTCTTCGATGTGTTTATATAGTCCAATGCTACAACTCCATAGTTTCTCATAAATTTAACATATTTAAGTCTCCTCACTTGTCTTGCTGACTTCTTATTATCCTTAGAACTGTTTATATTACCTTGACAATCATTGCTTGATTATCATAGTTCTTTAGGATAGCTGGTATTGGTTTTTTAACCACCAACAAGTCCATCAAAAGTTATCGATTCCATTATGTCTAATGCTGTGAGTTCTACTTCCATTATTGACCTTGTTAAGATGGTATGCTTGTAAGACTTCCAGGAAATAACACCACCACCAAGTGTAAACACATAACCACTTGTGGCTTTAAGCTCATCAACATCAGATATCCAATTCGCATAACTATAAACCTCAAGTACTCTACCCAGTATAGTGAAGTACATAACTCACAATACCTTTTTGATAGCAAATTATCCTCTCAAGAGCATGCCAATGAACATCTCCCGGGTTCAAAACAAACCGTCTTAGTTTACTCATAGCAAACAAGATGTCAGGCCTCCACCAGCTAAATACATAAGCGAGCCAATGGTTTGAGGATATCTTAATTGATCCTTTGTTTCTCCTTCAATCTTCCAAATCAACACACTCAGATCATAAGGTGTTGGAGAAGGTTTGCAATCTGAATATCCAAAGTGACCAAGAACTTTCTCCACATAGTGAGGCTGCACAGAGTTATCCCACAATCATCACCTCTCAAAAGCTTGATGTTCAAGATAACATCAACTACTCCAAGATCTTCCATCCCAGAGATATGATTTATGAAACCTTTCACTTCCTCAGTAACCTTGAATTTGTTCCAAATATAGGTATCAACATACAAGCACAATATAACCCCCCACCATGGCGATAGTACACACACTTGTCGGCTTTGTTTGCAACAAAGCCCGTAGATGTCAAAGTTCTTTCAAACTTCTCGTGCCATTGCTTAGGTGCTTGTTTCAAGCCATACAAATATTTCAAAAACATACCCACTTTTCATTGATGACCATCTACTATAAAACCATGAGGTTGTTCCATGTAAATTTCCTCCTCCAACTCCCTATTTAGGATTGTCTTAACGCTTATTTAATGAATGAGAAGATTGTGTGAGGCAACCAATGAGAGTAGTACTCGAATAGTGGTTGATACGTCCATTTTGCATCATGCTTTTATATTGATATTTATTGCATTATGGGTTGTTATTACACATTATAGCACAATACTTATGCCTTTTCTCTCCTATTTTATAAGGTTTACATGAAGAGGGAGAATGCCGGCAGCTGGAATTCTGTACTGGAAAAGGAGCAAATATTAGAGACCTATTCTGCACAACTCCAAAAGTCCCGAAACTTCACGGAGAATTGTTTTGGAATATATATAAAATATTGGGCGAAGAAAGCACCAGAGGGGGGCCACGTGCCATCCACAAGGGTGGGGCGCGCCCTACCCCCTGGGCACGCCCCCTGCCTTGTGGGCCACCTAGTAGGCCCCTGATGCCCATGTTCTCCTATATGGTGTGTTTTGACCTGGAAAAATCATGAGGAAGCTTTCTGGACAAAGTGCCGCCATCTCGAGGCAGAACTTGGGTAGAACCAATCTAGGGCTCCGGCGGAGCTGTTCTACCAGGGAAACTTCCCCCCGGGAGCGAGAAATCGAAGCCATCATCACTACCAATGATCCTCTCATCGAGAGGGGGTCAATCTCCATCAACATCTTCACCAGAACCATCTCCTCTCAAACCCTAGTTCATCTCTTGTATCCGATCTCTGTCTCAAAACCTCAGATTGGTACCTGTGGGTTGCTAGTAATGTTGATTACTCCTTGTAGTTGATGCTAGTTGGTTTATTCGGAGGAAGATCATATATTCAGATCCTTAATGATAATTAATACTCCTCTGATTATGACATGAATATGCTTTGTGAGTAGTTACGTTTGTTCCTAAGGACATGGGAGAAGTCTTGTTATAAGTAATCATGTGAATTTGGTATTCGTTCGATATTTTGATGAGATGTATGTTGTCTTTCCTCTAGTGGTGTTATGTGAACGTAGTGAAGGAAATATGCCCTAGAGGCAATAATAAAGTTATTATTTATTTCCTTATATCATGATAAATGTTTATTATTCACGCTAGAATTGTATTAACCGGAAACATAATACATGTGTGAATACATAGACAAACAGAGTGTCACTAGTATGCCTCTACTCGACTAGCTCATTAATCAAAGATGGTTATGTTTCCTAACCATAGACATGAGTTGTCATTTGATTAACGGGATCACATCATTAGGAGAATGATGTGATTGACTTGACCCATTCCGTTAGGTTAGCACTTGATCGTTTAGTTTGTTGCTATTGCTTTCTTCATGACTTACACATGTTCCTATGACTATGAGATTATGCAACTCCCGTTTACCGGAGGAACACTTTGTGTGCTACCAAACATCACAACGTAACTGGGTGATTATAAATGTGCTCTACAGGTGTCTCCGAAGGTACTTGTTGGGTTGGCGTCTTTCGAGATTAGGATTTGTCACTCTGATTGTCAAAGAGGTATCTCTGGGCCCACTCGGTAATGCACATCACTTAAAGCCTTGCAAGCATTGCAACTAATGAGTTAGTTGCGGAATGATGTATTACGGAACGAGTAAAGAGACTTGCCGGTAACGAGATTGAACTAGGTATTGAGATACCGACAATCGAATCTCGGGCAAGTAACATACCGATGACAAAGGGAACAACGTATGTTGTTATGCGGTTTGACCGATAAAGATCTTCGTAGAATATGTAGGAGCCAATATGAGCATCCAGGTTCCGCTATTGGTTATTGACCGGAGACGTGTCTCGGTCATGTCTACATAGTTCTCGAACCCGTAGGGTCCGCACGCTTAAAGTTCGATGACGGTTATATTATGAGTTTATGTGTTTTGATGTACCGAAGGAGTTCGGAGTCCCGGATGAGATCGGGGACATGACGAGGAGTCTCTAAATGGTCGAGACGTAAAGATCGATATATTAAACGACTATATTCGGTCATCGGAAAGGTTCCGAGTGATTCGAGTATTTTCAGGAGTACCGGGGAGTTACGGGAATTCGTATTGGGCCTTAATGGGCCATACGGGAAAGGAGAGAAAGTCCTCAAAGGGTGGCCGCACCCCTCCCCATGGGCTAGTCCGAATTGGACTAGGGAGGGGGGGGGGCGCCCCTTCCTTCCTTCTCCTTTTCCCTTCCCTTTCCTTCCCTCCTACTCCTACTACTTGGAAGGGCTCCTCGTTCTACTAGGAAAGGGGGAATCGTACTCCCGGTGGGAGTAGGACTCCCCTAGGGCGTGCCATAGAGAGGGCCGGCCCCTCCCCTCCTCCACTCCTTTATATACGTGGCCAGAGGCACCCCATAGACACAACAATTGATCTCTTGATCTCTTAGCCGTGTGCGGTGCCCCCCTCCACCATAATCCACCTCGATCATATCGTAGCGGTGCTTAGGCGAAGCCCTGCGTTGGTAGAACATCATCATCGTCACCATGCCGTCGTGATGACGAAACTCTTCCTCAACACTCAGCTAGATCGGAGTTCGAGGGACGTCATCGAGTTGAACGTGTGCAGAACTCAGAGGTGCCGTGCGTTCTGTACTTGATCGGTCGGATCGGGAAGACGTACGACTACATCAACCGCGTTGTGCTAACGCTTCCGCTTTTGGTCTACGAGGGTACGTGGACAACAATCTCCCCTCTCGTTGCTATGCATCACCATGATCTTGCATGTGCGTAGGAATTTTTTTGAAATTACTACGTTCCCCAACAGTCGCATCCGAGCCTGGTTTTACGCGTTGATGTAATATGCACGAGTAGAACACAAGGGAGTTGTGGGTGATATAAGTCATACTGCTTACCAGCATGCCACACTTTGGTTTAGCGGTATTGTTGGATGAAGCGGCCCGGACCAACATTACGCGTACGCTTACACGAGACTGGTTTTAGCGCCGTGCTATGCACACAGGTGACTAGCGGGTGTCAGTTTCTCCAACTTTAGTTGAACCGAGTATGGCTACGCCCGGTCCTTGAGAAGGTTAAAACAACACTAACTTGACAAACTATCATTGTGGTTTTGATGCGTAGGTAAGAACGGTTCTTGCTCAGCCCATAGCAGCCACGCAAAACTTGCAACAACAAAGTAGAGGACGTCTAACTTGTTTTTTGCAGGGCATGTTGTGATGTGATATGGTCAAGACGTGATGAGATATAAGTTGTTGTATAAGATGATCATGTTTTGTTGAAGTTAGCGGCAACTGGCAGAAGCCTTATGGTTGTCTCTTTATTGCATAAGATACAAGCGCCAAATAATTGCTTTACTTTATCGCTATGCAATAGCAATAGTTGCAAGAGCAATAGTTGGCGAGACGACCATGTGACGACACATTGATATAGATCAAGATGATGGAGATCATGGTGTCATGCCAGTGACGGTGGAAATCATGACGATGCTTTGGAGATGGAGATCAAAGGCACAAGATGATGATGGCCATATCATGTCACATATTTTGATTGCATGTGATGTTTATCTTTTATACATCTTACTTTGCTTAGTTATGACGGTAGCATTATAAGATGATCTCTCACTAAATTTCAAGATAGAAGTGTTCTCCCTGAGTATGCCCCGTTGCCAAAGTTCGTCGTGCCCAGACACCACGTGATGATCGGGTGTGATAAGCTCTACGTCCATCTACAACGGGTGCAAGCCAGTTTTGCACACGCAGAAATACTAGGGTTAAACTTGACGAGCCTAGCATATGTAGATATGGCCTCGGAACACTGGAGACCAAAAGGTCGAGCGTGAATCATATAGTAGATATGATCAACATAATGATGTTCACCATTGAAAACTACTCCATTTCACGTGATGATCGGTTATGGTTTAGTTGATATGGATCACGTGATCACTTAGTGATTAGAGAGATGTCTATCTAAGTGGGAGTTCTTAAGTAATATGATTAATTGAACTTTAATTTATCATGAACTTAGTCCTGATAGTATTTGCATATCTATGTTGTAGATCAATAGCTCGCGTTATTGCTTCCCTATGTTCTTGTCGGTGTACTAGAATAGGGGTACCCTAGTACCCCGAACTTGTGCACGAGCAGTTGCAGCACCCCGCGGCAAGGCTTGCCGGGCGAACGCCAAGATCCTCCAAGGTTCCCTTGGAGCCATTCAAGAACAAAGTATTTAAGCTCAGGAGACAAGGCCCCGGCAAGAGGAGCTTGCCGGGAAGGCCAACCAGGACACTCCAAGGAACTTGCCGCGACGCGCCTCGCGCTCCGGCAAGGCAACAAGGCCCCGGCAAGAGGAGCTTGCCGGGAAGACCAACCAAGGTACCTCGAGGCCCGGTGAGCGAGAAGCTTCCGGACCCGACAAGATAACAACAGCGGCAAGGCGCTTGCCGCGCCAGGCGGCCACTCTGTGCCCACGCTCCAGCGCATCCACTAATGTGTCGCTCTGGGGGCCTATCCAGGCGCGCGTGGCGGGAGGCTGTGCAGCCAGCGGTGCGCAGTGGCATGCGAAGCTGACAAGATCGCCATCGTGGCGAACGGTGGCGCCCCTAACAGTCCTTTTCTGCACTGTTTGGGCGACTCAGACGGGCCTTTAATGCCCTTGTCCCCTGCCGTCAGGGTTAGGTAGGGTGCACTGTACAAGTAACTATACCAACCACCCCACTTTTTACATTTGTACCCTTCTCTGCGTTGCCACCTGTCGGTGACCCCTTTAGCGTATAAAAGGAGGCCCATGCGCAACGTAGGGGGGGGGGGTTGGGTTCGATTCATTCGTGAGTCAGAAAACATTTAGCTCTCTCTCTAGAGCAAGAAGATAATAGAACCAGACAAGCAGCAGTAGGAGTGTTATCTCCCCGGAGAGCTCCGAAGCTGGGTAAACTGCTCGTGTGCTTCGCCTCGATCTGCTCTTCGTGCGATCTCCGCCCCCCGCCGAACCGAAAGGGGCCCGGTCCGCCTGCCCCATAGGTGTTCGAGGATCAGTTTCCCCGACATCTTTGGCGCGCCAGGTAGGGGGCGTCAAGATTGTGTGAACCTGATCTGGCATTCACACGAGCTAGATCTTCATTCCCTTCATCAACATGCCACCGAAGAAGAAGACTTTGGCGTCAACCGCTCCGTCCACGTCACTTCCGCCACCGTTGGAGCAAACGGGTGGTGGAATGGACGCCGGCGGAAGAATGGACGTCGACGAGGAAGCTCATGATGCCGCCAGGTCCAAGAACAAGGCTGCACAAACCTCGGCGACTGTACATGTTCCGCGCCACTCTCAGGAGGTGCAAGATCAACAGCGTCATGGCACTCGCAGTGTCATACGCGTGATAGGCCAAGACCAAGCTGGTGGATCTCGGGGCGCTCAAGACCAGCATGCACGCCAGCATGTTGGCACGAGCGGGGCATGGTCGCCTGGACGGGATACTGCTCCTTCTAACATAGTTAGAAGTTCGAGCACGTCCCGCTCCTTGCGCCGTCCGCCCGTGCCACCCACCACTCCAGCAGAAGCTTTGGAGCGAGCTCAACTTCTCCTAGATTACCCTCCGACGTCGGAGAAGATCGACGAATGGAGGGCCACCATTCAGAGTCTCATCGGCTACGCCAACGGCAACACTCCACAGTGGCCGAGCGCGTCGCCGCCGCGGCAGGGTTGCCGGGCGCGAGCCGGTGGCGACGAAACGGGTGGAGGTGCAACTACCATGCAATCACCACCCCGAAGGCCAAGATCGCCGACTCGCCGGATCCACCTCGACAGCGACTCCACCGCATCTTCGGATCCACGAGCTCGTCGCGATCAGCGCCAAGTTCTTCATGATCGACAACAAGAAGACGCTCGAACTCGCATCAAGCGCCGAAGAGAAGCGCGACGTCAATCCGACAAGCGCGCTGGGCCCTCTGTTGACATGCATGCGCCAGGGGAACCAGGCGATCTGCCGTACGCGGTAGGTTGCCCTGCGTTCACTCGTGAGCTGCGGCAAGTCCAGTGGCCCAGCACGAAGAACTTCAAGCCAGACGTACCGGAGAAGTACGACGGCAAGACGCATCCGTTAGAGTTCCTCAGCATCTACACCATCGCGGTGCAGGCTGCCGGGGGACGGGATGACAAGATCCTTGCCAACTACTTCCGGCTGGAGCTCAAGCCCAACGTCAGATCTTGGCTTATGCACTTGCCGGACAACTCAATATCCTCTTGGGCTGATCTGTGCCATCAATTCGTCGGCGCCTTCACAGGCGGACACAAGCCTCATGGCCAGGAGAGTGATCTTCATCTGCTCGCCCAGAAGGAAGGAGAGCCCCTGCGCAAGTACATTCAGAGATTCAGTAGTGTGCAGCACAACATCCCAGACGTCCACCCTGCCGCGGTGATCAGCGTGTTCCATCAGAACGTGCGGAACCGCAGGATGCGGGAGGAAATGGCGATGTGCAAGATCAGGGACGTCAGTGAGTTATATGCACTGGCCGACAAGTGTGCACGCGCTGAGGAAGGGAGGAGATTCCCCGGAGAGAATTTAGGAGCGGGAGGATCTGACAGTGAAGATGCTGCCCCGTCAAGGAAAAACCGGCGGCGGAACAATAGAAGGAGGAAAGGCAAAGATGTGCTAGTTGTTGAGCAGTCCGGCAACGGTGGTGGCGCCAAGGAAGCCAAAGCTGGTGACTCCGGCAAGCAGGTTGCCGCGGAGGTGGCGGTCGCCGGCAAGCAGGACGGCACCAACAAGCAGTATTGCAAGATCCACCGCACCAAGGGCCATGATATCCAGAACTGTAAGAAAGTCGAGCAGCTTGTTGAGCAACAGAAAGCTGAATACGAGCGGCGCGACAAGGAGAAGGCCCAGGAAGGTGCTGGGGGATCCAGCAAGAAACGTACCGGCCGAGGAGGACGCCGCGACAAGGCCAAGTAGTGGCAAGGAGATAGACCTCCCCGCGTCCGCGACAAGGATGAAGATGACAACGACGATGAAGACATGGATGACGAGGAGACTGATGAGCAGGAGTTCCAGAAAGCCACAGAGGTCCTGTGCGTTGACGGTGGTGCTTCTCTACATACCTCGCACCGTCAGCTCAAGCAGTGGGTGCGGGAAGTTAATGCAGCAGAACCACCCGTCGAGTCACGCAAGCCTCTGAAATGGTCCGGCACGCCTATCATCTTTGATATTGAGGACCACCCGGATCGCATAACTGCGGTCGGGTGCTTGCCGATGTTGGTTTCACCAACAATCCACAACCTCAAGGTCACTAAGATGCTAGTTGACGGCGGGGCCGGCTTGAACCTGATCTCCTCCGTGGTGCTCCAGAAACTCCAGATCCCCGACAGCGAGCTCGAAGAGACCGGTACATTTCAAGGAATCAACCCGGGAAGGAGCAAGCCGAAGGGAAAGATCACGTTGCCGGTAACATTTGGCAGCGAACTGAACTTCAGGACTGAGAGGGTCGCATTTGATGTTGCTGACTTTCCATTACCTTACAATGGAATCCTTGGCTGTCCGGCACTCGCCAAGTTCATGGCAGCATCTCACTATGCGTACAACGTACTGAAAATGCCAGGCCCGATAAGTGTCATCTCTGTCCCTGGCGATAAGAAGGATGCTCTTATCTGTGCCGACAAGATCTACCGGGAAGCAGTAGCCGCGGCAGAACGCAAGACACTTGCCGCTGAAGCTCCCGGGGGGAAGAAGAAGACCAAGTCCGGCAGGAGCTCTGATGCCCACTCCGGCAAGCGCACCTCTTCGGAGTGCTGCGCTACCGTCGAGGACGCACCATCGAGCTCCACCGGCAAGTGTAAGAAGGCAATGGCAGCCCCACCTGAGACCAAGAAGGTGTCCGCCAAGGAGGATGGCGCTGGTGGTACCTTCACCATCAGCGCCACTCTTGACCCCAAATAGGAAAGCGCGCTTGTTGCTTTCCTGCGGGCGAATGTCGACGTGTTTGCATGGCAACCGTCTGATATCCCCGGTGTTCCCAGGAAAGTAATTGAGCACCACCTTGCCGTCTGTCCTCATGCGCAGCCCGTCAAGCAGAGAGTCAGGAAGCAGGCAGTGGAGCGCCAAGAATTCATCGCAGAAGAAATCAAGAAGTTGGAAGCAGCAGGCCTTGTCAGAGGAGTGCTCCATCCCACGTGGTTTGCCAATCCTGTTGTTGTGCTCAAGGCTAACGGGAAATGGAGACTTTGTATTGACTTCACTGATGTTAATAAAGCTTGTCCCAAAGACCCATTTCCCTTGCCGCGCATTGACCAGATTGTTGACTCCACAGCCGGATGTGATTTGCTTTCATTTCTTGATGCATACTCAGGATACCATCAGATCTTCATGGCAGAAGAGGATGAAGAGAAAACCGCATTTATCACCCCGTGTGGCACGTACTGCTTCGTACGGATGCCTTTCGGTTTGAAGAATGCTGGTTCAACATTTGCAAGGGTAGTCCACCACGCTTTTGAGCCGCAAATGCACAGAAATGTGGAAGCTTACATGGATGACATAGTGGTCAAGAGCAAGAACAGGGCGACCCTGATTCAAGATTTAGACGAGACATTTGCGAATCTGCGCAAGATCAACCTCAAGCTTAACCCCGAGAAGTGCATATTTGAAGTCCCTTCCGGCAAGCTTCTCGGGTTCTTCGTGTCTCAGCGGGAATTGAAGCCAATCCCGACAAGATTAAGGCCATTGAGCAGATCGAAGCACCAAAGCACGCCAAGGATGTACGAAGGCTTGCCGGTTGCGTGGCTGCTCTCAGCAGGTTTATCTCTAGATCTGTTGAGCGCGCCCTGCCATTTTTCAAAATTTTGAAAAAGGCAGGTCCAGTGAAATGGACTCCGGAGGCGGAGGCTGCGCTGCAGGACTTGAAGAGATACTTGTCCTCCACTCCAACACTTGTCGCACCTAAGCCGCAAGAGAAGTTGCTGCTGTATATAGCGGCAACCAATCAAGTGGTTAGTGCTGCGTTAGTGGCGGAGAGAGAGGCAGATGATGAGCCAGCAACCACGACAGATGCATCTAGCGACAAGCAGGGGGCTTCGCCGACAAGCTCTGGTCCCGACAAAGATGGATCTGCGCAGGAGCATGATAAGATGCAGAAGAGAATGGTGCAGCATCCAGTTTACTTTGTCAGTTCCCTTCTGCAGGGGGCTAGATCAAGGTACTCTGGTGTGCAGAAGTTGCTTTTCGGCCTCCTCATGGCCTCGAGAAAGCTGCGCCATTACTTCCAAGCACATGAAATCACAGTCGTCACTCGCTTTCCGCTGAAAAGGATACTGCAAAATCCAGAAGCAAGAGGCAGGATTGTCGAGTGGGCGCTGGAACTGTCAAGCTTTGGCCTCAAGTTTGAGAGCACTTCAACTATCCAAAGCAGAGCATTGGCAGAGTTCATAGCAGAGTGGACGCCAACCCCAGATGAAGAAATTCCAGAGACGAGCATCCCCGTCAAAGAGGCAAGCAGAGAGTGGCTGATGTACTTTGATGGTGCCTTCTCGCTGCAAGGCGCTGGTGTGGGCGTGCTGCTTGTCGCACCGACCGGAGAGCACCTCAAGTACGTAGTCCAGATGCACTTTCCCAAGGAGCAACCAACCAACAATACTGCAGAGTATGAAGGATTGCTTGCCGGTCTCAGAATCGCAGCAGACCTTGGGATCAAGAAGCTCATTGTCAGGGGTGACTCACAGCTTGTCGTCCGCCAAGTGAACAAGAACTACCAGAGTCCATTGATGGAAGCATATGTTGATCAAGTGAGGAAGCTAGAAGAGCACTTTGACGGCCTACAGATGGAACATATCCCGAGAGCTCAGAATGACATTGCTGATGGCCTGTCAAAGTGCGCCGCACTAAAGTTACCTGTGGAACCAGGGATCTTTGTGCTCAAGTTGACTCAACCATCCGTAACACCCTCAACTGGACAAAGCAAGAAGAGGAAGTTGGTTTCTGGCGACTACTTTCCGGCAGAGCTCCCCGAAGCCGCCGCCAAGAAAGTCCCCAAGATCAACACCAAGAATGCTGAGGGGTAGTCTGCTCCGGCAAACCTTATGGTTTGTTCCGTTGAAGCAGACGCTCCCGACAAGTTTTGCTCTGGCAAGCTTGCCGGGGAACATCAAGCTCCGGCAGGGCCGCAAGTCCTTGCCGTAGAAGCGGATGTTCCCGCAGCAGCAGATGTGCCTTTAGTCCTTGTTGTCAAGCCACAAGCTCCAGCATGGGCACAACAGATTGTCCATTTCCTTCAGACAGGAGAACTTCCCGAAGAGCAAGAAGAAGCGGAAAGAGTAGCCCGGCAGTCAAGTATGTACCAGTTTGTCGATAACATACTGTACAGAAGAAGACTCAACGGTGTGAAATTGAAGTGTATTTGCCGGGAAGATGGACAAAAGCTGTTGGCAGAGATACATGGAGGCATATGTGGCCACCACATAGGCGCAAGGGCACTTGCCGGCAAAGCCTTCCGGCAAGGCTTCTTTTGGCCGACAGCCCTCCAGGATGCAACTGCACAAGTAACCAAGTGTGAAGCGTGTCAGTTCCACTCCAAAACAGATACACCAGCCAGCTCAAACTCTCCAGACGATCCCTTTATCCTGGCCATTTTCGGTCTGGGGGCTCGATATCCTCGGCCCTTTCCCCCGAGCTGTCGGGGGCTTTGAGTACTTGTATGTCGCAATCGACAAGTTCACAAAGTGGCCGGAAGTGCAGCCAGTGAGGAAGGTGACAGCACAGTCAGCAGTCAAGTTCTTCAGGTCAATTGTTTGCCGTTTCGGGATCCCTAACAGGATCATCACCGACAATGACACGCAATTCACGAGCCGCACCTTCATGCAGTACGTCCAAGACCTTGGCGCCAAGGTCTGCTTCACTTCTGTTGCTCATCCGAGAAGCAACGGTCAAGCAGAGAGGGCAAATGCTGAAGTGCTACGCGGGCTCAAGACCAGAACTTTCGACAGGCTGCGCAAGTGCGGGAGAAACTAGATCGAGGAGCTGCCGGTGGTTCTTTGGTCGATCAGAACGACGCCAAATCGAGCCACTGGCCAGACACCTTTCGCTCTAGTCTATGGAGCAGAGGCAGTTCTCCCCACTGAACTCGTATACGGATCGCCTCGAGTGCTCGCTTATGATGAGCTTAAGCAAGAATAGCTGCGGCAAGACGACGCGCTGTTCCTTGAGGAAGATCGTCTTCAGGCTGCTGTACGAGCTGCTCGATACCAGCAAGCTTTGCGCCGCTACCATAGCCGCAAAGTTAAGGCCAGAAGCTTCGAGGAAGGCGACCTTGTTCTTCAGCGCGTTCAGTCCGCCAAGAATTCCAACAAGTTGACGCCGAAGTGGGAAGGCCCTTATCGGGTGAGACGAGTCACAAGGCCCGGTGCTGTCCGCCTTCAGACCGAAGATGGCATTCCGGTGAGCAACTCCTGGAACATAGAACATCTTTGTAAGTTTTTCCCGTAGGGCGCGGTTGCCGGAACCCCGTTCCGGCAACCACCTTTTGTACAAGTCTTGCCGCTGTTGCATATAATCCTTTATACAAAGCCGGGCGCAGATCCCGTGCATAAATAAAACCCCATGTGCTCCGCACAACTTGTCCATTTCATGCATTAGTTTCTTTCTCGCATGCGTTATCTGACACTTTGTGCAGCACCTACATCCGGTGAGCAGTAACGAGCCGAAGGGCTCCATATCGTTATTTTCTCTTCTTTCTTCTTTTTCAACAAAGGAAAAGAAGGTTCCCTCACACATGTTTGCCAGGGGAGAAGGAGAAGATTGTGGTATGGACCAGGCGTCGTTCAAGCGAAGTCTTGCCTTGCCGGGAAGCAAACGACAGAAAAGCTAAGTTGCCAAAGTTTGAGCAATCAGTTTTTAAATTTTTGAGTTATCTTCCTCGAACGACCCTGCTTTGTATGGAAAACCTGTGCGGGGAGGAACCAACTCGTGGCTAGTTGCGCCCTTACTTTGTTTCGAGTCCGCTCAACAGCTTAAGTGTGCTGCATCTAGTCGCGACAAGGTTTCTTGTCGGAAGCAGCGCCGCCAGCAGGCTGCTGAAGTTCCGCACTCAGCGCTCGCGGCTCGGGTGCCTGCGCCGACAAGTTCCCTAGAAGCGTAGGGTAAAAACATACAAAGGAAGGAATCTAGTAGAGGAAATAACATAGCAATTGATAACAGAAATAAAGTTATATTACAAGATAACTTGTCGCAGCTCTAACAGAATGTTTTCATAACATGATTAGCAGCGGCAAGGGAAAAGAAGAAATGGACGGCCTAGTCTACGTGTCCGCCCTCGACCCTCTTGATCTCGCTCACCTTGTCCACAATGGGTGCGACAAGGGCCTTGAGTGCATCCAGATCGGTGTCAGGCGGCAAGGACCTGAGGACGTTGGTGAAGCTGAGGCCTGGATTGCGGAAGGCCACCTTCATCAGCACCTTCTGGAGAACCCCGGCGCAGATTTTGCGCGACTCGTCAGCCAGCTGCTTTGGGATCCTCTCCCGGAGCCGCTGGAGTGCCGTCGCCACGCCCTTGAAGAACAGGCTGAGCTTGGCGCTGGGCTGAAGACTCTCGTCGGAAGGATACCCAAAGTCCTCCATCCCCAGCTGCGCCAGCTCCTCGTTGATGACTGCGGCAATGTTCACCAGACCCTCGGTCCAGTGCTCCACAGTGTCTCTGAACGAGTTCTGGGTAACTGCAATGCTCTCCAGCAGCGCCGCGTCAGCCTTGACCTTCTCCGACAAGGTCTTCTCCCGCTCCTTGGCGGCCTCCAGCGTCTGCGTCAGCGTGGCCAGCTTCAGCTCCAGGTCTGCTTTGGAATCCTTGGCAGCGCTGAGCTCCTTGCTCCTCTCAGCGAGAAGACCTTGCAGCTCACCGTGGGCGGCAGCATCCTTCTCACGCTCACGCTTGAGCGCGGCAAGCTCCTCGCCGCTCTTCCCAATGTTGGCCTCCAGCTGCGCCACCTTCTCCTCCAGCTCTTTCTTGGCGGCCTCTGCAATTGCCGCAGTGTCCTTTGCCTCCTTGAGCGCCCCGCCAAGTGCTTGCTCGCGCTCGGCGAGCTCTTCCTCGTAGCTGTCGAGGTTGGCCTTCCACTGCACTAGTTCACCTTCCCGCGCGGACTGCTTCTCGGCGGCCAGCCTTTGCTCCTCCTCAGCTTCGGCCTTCTCGAGAAGGAAGGCCGTGCGCTCCTCGTCGAGTCGCTCCCGCTGCTGCGCCAGGGACCGGAGAGCTTCTTGATTGTGGCCCCGGAGCTCCTCCACGCGCTTCTCCATGTCATCTCCCGCCTTCGCGACAAGCGCTTCCCGGGAAGCTAGCTTGGCTTGCCGGGCGCGGTAGAGTGACAGCAGCTTCCGCAGCAGCTGCTCCTTCTCAGGCTCGCCGATGCTGCTGCTGGGCGCGTCGACCAACGACAGTCCAACAGAGGCGAGCACCTCCCCGTCGAAAGTTTCCCCCTCGACCGGCGCCCTGGAGCTCGACGCGCAGGGTAGCTTGATGAAGATATTGTCGCCGGCCTTCAAGTAGGCGCCGGGCTAGGTCCCCTCGGAGCCCGGCTCCGCAGAAGCGGCAGAGGGATCGACGGTCGGCGCAGCGCCTGGCGCTCCTGCGGCCTTAGGGTCGTCAGTGCGATCGCCCGACCCCTCGCCGGCTTCTGCAGCGGCAGCCCTGGCGGCCTCCTCGCCGGTGGTCTCATCAGCACCGGCCCCTTCCTCGCCGGCGCTCTCTGTCTCCACTGGCTCAGTAGCAGAGGGGTCTGAAGAACGAAGAAGGGAGAAAAATCAATCAAAAATCCAAGAGAAGAAAATCAGAAGAAGAAGAACCCAAGGGAAAGTTTTTGGACAAGTGAATTACCTGCGCCAAGATCTGCAGTTGCGGTCTCGGTCGCCGCAGGATCGACGGTGCTGTCCCTTGCCAGAGAGTTCTCCTTGCCGGAGAGCGCTCCCTTACCGGGAACCCCTCCCTTGGTGGCATAGTCGAAGCAGATGGCACTTTGGGACCAGCTTCCGGGTGCTCCTGATGTGGCTGCTCTGCTCCTACACAAATCAACAAGCAAGATATCAACAAAGGAAAAAGCACTCAAGCGCGCCCGGCAGCAGAAGGCTAAACTATGAACTTACGCTGGGGGCTGCTTTGAGGAGTGATTGCCGGGTCCGTCAAGGTGGTCTCGGACCCACCTCCTGCTGACACGGTGGGGTCATCCTCGATGACAATCACCGCGGCCTTGGCCCTCTTCGCCGCTCTCTGGGCCAGCATCCTAAAAAGAAAGGAGTCCAGATTGGAGCAAGTCAGATACAAGATATAAACGGCAAGATTGAAGAACTACAAGAGCACCGAAGAAACTTACTCTTCTTCCTCCTCGTCGGAGCTGAGCGCGGAAAGATCGAAGTCCGACCCTCCTCCGGTGCGGCGAGGCGGAGGAGTAGGATCCCTTGCCTGCTTGGCGGGGGCGGTGGCGGTGGCCCGGGAAGATCCCGCTCCAGTTGCCGCTGTTGCGTGAGGCGCTCCCGCGGCAACATTGCTTGCCGCGGTAGAGCGCGTCGCACGGCTCGGCGGCTGTTGACCCGGCTGCCGCTCCACTGCGTCCCCGGCCCTGCGAAGGCGCCTTCTTGGCGGGGCCAGGGGCTCCGCCTGCGGCAAGTTTTTTGAAGGCTCAGGCTCCTCCTCGCCGGCCTCGCTCGGCTCGGCTCGGCTTCGGAACCGGCAGGCTCCTCCTCGCCAATGAACTCCGCGCGCTCGGCAAGGTTTGCCGCCTCTGCAGCCTCCGCCTCCTCCACAGTGAACCCAAACACGCCCGCGGCAGCTGCGGCCGCAACCTCTTCCGCCCTAGTGGCGATGCGCTGCAGCTTCTCGTCGGTGGTATCACGGGTGAGGCTCTTCTGCTCGTCAGCATGGACCGGCACCTCTTCCAAGTTGTCGAAGAACGCTTGCACGACGTCATCCGCAGGCTCTTGCCAAGTTGGAACGATTCCGTGTGAATCACACAACGGCATCATGGCGTGGATCCGGTCAAGCAAAGAATTGTTGCATAATGGGACAACGCCCCTCGGCAGCGTGAATGGGTGCTGGGGGTCGCGTTTGAACAACTCCAGGAGCATTGCATCCAGCTCCAAGACGGTGAAGTTGTAGTTGAGGCCCGGCCGCAGCCTCATGATGTCCGCCGAGTTCTTGAATTCCCAGGCGGGCCTCCCCCTCTCCTGCAGGGGGGCGATGCGGCGGCGGAGGAAATCTGCGCCTACAGCGCCTACAGTGAGCCCGGCAAGCCTGAGGCGAAGGATCCTAGTAATGGTGATCTTCAGCCTCTCGTCTTCCGGGGCCACGTTGCTCCAGTCATTGCTGCGCACTATTGGAGTTTGGCGCACGGCGGTGAAGGGCTGCGGATTCTCCTTGACAATCCAGCACCACTCCGCTCTCCACTCATCCCACTTGCTGCGGAGCTCACCCTCCAAGTACGCCTCCTTCTTGCCGACTCTCGAGATCCAGGCAATCCCTCCGGCAAGCGGCTCTCCTCTCTCTACCCGAGGTATGAAGTAGTGGCGGAAAAGGGCAACACTCGGGTGGACTCCGACAAAGTTTTCGCACAAATGTGCGAAAACTGCCATGGTCAGAACAACGTTGGGGGTGAAGTCAAGGAGGCGGAAGCCGTATGTGTTCATGATATCGCAGAAGAACTCCGAGAAGGGCGGGCAGAGCCCGCAATAGAAGAATAGCGCGAAGAATGGGTACCCGTTTGGAGCCAGCTCCGAAGCAGCGGCCGGGAGTACCCTCGTGCGCGGATGCGCACGCGTCTCCGTCGCCCAATAGAGGTACAAGTACTCCCTCAGCTCCTGCACGCCGAGCTGAGGGGAGAAGATCGCCCGCTCCTTCCGCAGCGCCGCGAGCCACTGTGCCTCGGCCGACTTCATGCCCTTTCCCTTGTCGGCTTTCGGGGCCATGGCAGAGGTGGTGAGGGAGGTCGACGGCGTGGTGATGCTGGTGGCAATGGGGGGCGGAGCGCTGCTCTCTCGGCTTCGAGAAGAAGGGGGGAGCGGCGGAGGTTCGTGAAGATGAAGTAGCAGCAACCAGAGAGGGGGAACGAACTGCCCCTGTTTCCTCTGCTTATAAAGAGGGACGGGGCGGACGTTTCGCCCTTCCGAATAAACAACCACCCACGATCTCTCCCACGATGCCGCATTCAACGCGTGCCGTTATGGGAGAGCGCGGTGGATACGGAGCGAGATTCGGTGTGGCCCAGTCCGCGTGTGCCCGTGCCCTGTCTTGAGCCTAGCCCAACAGCGCTCGACACCGTGTCTGGCCCAGGCCCGGGGGCTCCTGTCGGTGTACTAGAATAGGGGTACCCTAGTACCCCGAACTTGTGCACGGGCAGTTGCAGCACCCCGCGGCAAGGCTTGCCGGGCGAACGCCAAGATCCTCCAAGGTTCCCTTGGAGCCATTCAAGAACAAACTATTTAAGCTCAGGAGACAAGGCCCCGGCAAGAGGAGCTTGCCGGGAAGGCCAACCAGGACAATCCAAGGAACTTGCCGCGACGCGCCTCTCGCTCTGGCAAGGCAACAAGGCCCCGGCAAGAGGAGCTTGCCGGGAAGACCAACCAAGGTACCTCGAGGCCCGGTGAGCGACAAGCTTCCGGACCCGACAAGATAACAACAGCGGCAAGGCGCTTGCCGCGGCAGGCGGCCACTCTGTGCCCACGCTCCAGCGCATCCACCAACATGTCGCTCTGGGGGCCTCTCCAGGCGCGCGTGGCGGGAGGCTGTGCAGCCAGCGGTGCGCAGTGGCATGCGAAGCTGACAAGATCGCCATCATGGCGAACAGTGGCGCCCCTAACGGTCCTTTTCTGCACTGTTTGGGCGACTCAGATGGGCCTTCAATGCCCTTGTCCCCTGCCGTCAGGGTTAGGTAGGGTGCACCGTACAAGTAACTGTACCAACCACCCCACTTTTTACATTTGTACCCTTCTCTGTGTTGCCACCTATGGGTGACCCCTTTAGCGTATAAAAGGAGGCCCATGCGCAACGTAGGGGGGGTTGGGTTCGATTCATTCGTGAGTCAGAAAACACTTAGCTCTCTCTCTAGAGCAAGAAGATAATAGAACCAGACAAGCAGCAGTAGGAGTGTTATCTCCCCGGAGAGCTCCGAAGCTAGGTAAACTGCTCGTGTGCTTCGCCTCGATCTGCTCTTCGTGCGATCTCCGCCCCCCCCCTGCCGAACCGAAAGGGGCCCGGTCCACCGGCCCCATAGGTGTTCGAGGATCAGTTTCCCCGACAGTTTTATCTGTGTTCCTAGAGAAAACTAAGTTGAAAGATGATAGTAGCAATGATGCAGACTGGGTCCGTTATATGAGGTTTATCCTCATTGCTGCACAGAAGAATCATGTCCTTGCTGCACCGCTAGGTGACTGACCTATTGCAGGAGCAGATGCAGACGTTATGAACGTTTGGCTAGCTCAATATGATGACTACTTGATAGTTTAGTGCACCATGCTTAACAGCTTAGAATCGGGATTTCAAAGACGTTTTGAACGTCATGGACCATATGAGATGTTCCAGGAGTTGAAATTAATATTTCAAGCAAATACCCGAGTTGAGATATATGAAGTCTCCAACAAGTTCTATAGCTAAAAGATGGAGGAGAATAGCTCAAGCAGTGAGCATGTGCTCAGATTGTCTGGGTACTACAATCGCTTGAATCAAGTGGGAGTTAATCTTCCAGATAAAATAGAGATTGACAGAATTCTCTAGTCACCATCACCAAGTTAGTAGAACTTTGTGATGAACTATTGTATGCAAGGGATGACATAAATGATTCCCGAGCTTTTCATGATGATGAAATCGATGAAGGTAGAAATAAAAAAAAGAGCATCAAGTCTTGATGATTAACAAGACCACTAGTTTCAAGAAAAGGGCAAAGGGAAAGAAATGGAACTTCAAGAAGAACAGCAAGAAAGTTGCTGCTCAAGTGAAGAAGCCGAAGTCTGGACCTAAGCCTGAGACTAAGTGCTTCTAGTGCAAAGGGACTGGTCATTGGAAGCGGAAATGCCCTGAATATTTAGTGGATAAGAAGGATGGCAAAGTGAACAAGGGTATATTTGATATACAGGTTATTGATGTGTACCTTACTAGTATTTATAGTAGCCCCTGGGTATTTGATACTTGTTCGGTTGCTAAAAAATTAGTAACTTGAAACAGGAGTTACAGAATAAATAGAGACTAGTTAAGGGTGAAGTAACAATGTGTGTTGGAAGTGGTTCCAAGATTGATATGATCATCATCGTACACTCCCTATACTTTCGGGATTAGTGTTAAACCTAAATAAATGTTATATGGCATTTGCGTTGAGCATGAATATGATTTGATCATGTTTATTGCAATACGGTTATTCATTTAAAATCAGAATAATTGTTGTTCTGTTTACATGAATAAAACCTTCTTTGGTTATACACCCAATGAAATTGGTTTGTTGGATCTCGATTGTAGTGAGACACATATTCATAATATTGAAGCCAAAAGATGCAAAGTTAATAATGATAGTGCAACTTATTTGTGGCACTGCCGTTTGGGTCATATTGGTATAAAGCTCATGAAAAAACTCCATGCTGATGGGTTTTTGGAATCACTTGATTATGAATCGGTTGATGCTTGCGAACCATGCCTCGTGGGCAAGATGACTAAGACTCCGTTCTCCGGAACAATGGAGCAAGCAACAAACTTGTTGGAAATAATACATACTGATGTATGCAGTCCAATGAGTGTTGAGGCTCGCGGCGGGTATCGTTATTTTCTGACCTTCACAGATGATTTGAGCAGATATGGGTATATCTACTTGATGAAACATAAGTCTGAAACATTTGAAAAGTTCAAAGAATTTCAGAGTGAAGTGGTAAATCATCGTAATAAGAAAATAAAGTTTCTACGATCTGATCACAGAGGCGAATATTTGAGTTACGAGTTTGGTCTTCAATTAAAACAATGTGGAATAGTTTCACAAACTCATGCCACCTGGAACACCACAACATAATGGTGTGTCCGAACGTCGTAACCGTACTTTATTAGATATGGTGCGATCTATGATGTCTCTTACCAATTTACCACTATGGTTTTGGGGTTATGCATTAGAGACAGCTACATTCACGTTAAATAGGGCACCATCTAAATCCGTTGAGACGACACCGTATGAACTATGGTTTGGCAAGAAACCTAAGCTGTCCTTTCTTAAAATTTGAGGTTGCAATGCTTATGTGAATTTTTTTAGCTCAAACCCAAATCGGAGAAGTGCGTCTTCATAGGATACCCAAAAGAAAATGTTGGGTACACCTTCTATCACAGATCCGAAGGCAAGTTATTCATTGATGAGAATTGATCCTTTCTAGAGAAGGAGTTTCTCTCGAAAGAACTGAGTGGGAGGAAAGTAGAACTTGATGAGGTAACTATACCCGCTCCCTTATTGGAAAGTAGTTCATCACAGAAATCTGTTCCTGTGACTACTACACCAATTAGTGAGGAAGCTAATGATGATGATCATGTAACTTTAGATCAAGTTACTACCGAACCTCGTAGGTGCACCAGAGTGGTATGGTAATCCTATTCTGGAGGTCATGTTACTTGACCATGATGAACCTACGAACTATAGGAAGCGATGATGAAGCCCAGATTCCGCGAAATGGCTTGAGGCCATGAAATCTGAGATGGACTTTGGTTGACTTGCCCAAAGATCGGCGAGCCATTGAGATTAAATGGATCTTCAAGAGGAAGACGGACGTTGATAGTAGTGTTACTATCTACAAAGCTAGAATTGTCGCAAAAGGTTTTCGACAAGTTCAAGGTGTTGAATACGATGTGAGTTTCTCACTCGTATCTATGCTTAAGTCTGTCCAAATCATGTTAGCAATTGCCACATTTTATGAAATCTAGCAAATGGATAAACAAAACTGCATTCCTTAATGGATTTATTAAAGAAGAGTTGTATATGATGCAACCAGAAGGTTTTGTCAATCCTAAATGTGCTAACAAAATATGCAAGCTCCAGCGATCCATCTATGGACTGGTGCAAGTATCTCGGAGTTGGAATATACACTTTGATAAGTTGATCAAAGAATATAGTTTTATACAGACTTGCGGTGAAGCTTGTATTTACAAGAAACTGAGTGGGAGCACTACATCATTTCTGATAAGTATATGTGAATGTCATATTGTTGATCGGAGAGAATGTAGAATTATTCTGCAAAGCATAAATGAGTGTTTGAAAGGAGTTTTTCAAAGAAAGACCTCGGTGAAGCTGCTTACATATTGAGCATCAAGATCTATAGAGATAGATCAAGACGCTTGATAAGTTTTTCAATGAGTACATACCTTGACAAGATTTTGAAGTAGTTCAAAATGGAACAGTCAAAGAAAGAGTTCTTGCCTGTGTTACAAGGTGTGAAACTGAGTAAGACTCAAAGCCCGACCACGACAGAAGATAGAAAGAGAATGAAAGTCATTCCCTATGACTTGGCCATAGGTTCTATAAAATATGCCATGCTATGTACCAGATCTATTATATACCCTACACTGTTTTTGGCAAGGGAGTACAATAGTGATCTAGGAGTAGATCACTGGACAGCGGTCAAAATTATCCTTAGTGGAATAAGGATATGTTTCTCGATTATGGAGGTGACAAAAAGGTTCGTCGTAAAGGGTTACGTCGATGCAAATTTTGACACTAATCCAGATGACTCTAAATCTCAATCTGGATACATATTGAAAGTGGGAGAAATTAGCTAGAGTAGTTCCATGCAAAGCATTGTTGACATAGAAATTTGCACAATACTTACGGATCTGAATGTGGCAGACCCATTGACTAAACTTCTCTCACAAGCAAAACATGATCACCCCTTAGTACTCTTTGGGTGTTAATCACATAGCGATGTGAACTAGATTATTGACTCTAGTAAACCCTTTGGGTGTTGGTCACATGTCGATGTGAACTATGGGTGTTAATCACATGGTGATGTGAACTATTGGTATTAAATCACAGGGCGATGTGAACTAGATTATTGACTCTAGTGCAAGTGGGTGACTGAAGGAAATATGCCCTAGAGGCAATAATAAATTTATTATTTATTTCCTTATATCATGATAAATGTTTATTATTCATGCTAGAATTGTATTAACCGGAAACATAATACATGTGTGAATACATAGACAAACAGAGTGTCACTAGTATGCCTCCACTTGACTAGCTCGTTAATCAAAGATGGTTTTGTTTCCTGACCATAGACATGAGTTGTCATTTGATTAACGGGATCACATCATTAGGAGAATGATGTGATTGACTTGACCCATTCCGTTAGCTTAGCACTTGATCGTTTAGTTTGTTGCTATTGCTTTCTTGATGACTTACACATGTTCCTATGACTATGAGATTATGCAACTCCCGTTTATCGGAGGAACACTTTGTGTGCTACCAAACGTCACATCGTAACTGGTTGATTATAAAGGTGCTCTACAGGTGTCTCCGAAGGTACTTGTTGGGTTGGCGTCTTTCGAGATTAGGATTTGTCACGCCGATTGTTGGAGAGGTATCTCTGGGCCCACTCGGTAATGCACATCACTTAAAGCCTTGCAAGCATTGCAACTAATGAGTTAGTTGCGGAATGATGTATTACAAAACGAGTAAAGAGACTTGCCGGTAACGAGATTGAACTAGGTATTGAGATACCGACGATCGAATCTCGGGCAAGTAAGATACCGATGACAAAGGGAACAACGTATGTTGTTATGCGCTTTGACCGATAAAGATCTTCGTAGAATATGTAGGAGCCAATATGAGCATCCAGGTTCTGCTATTGGTTATTGACCGGAGACGTGTCTCGGTCATGTCTACATAGTTCTCGAACCCGTAGGGTCTGCACGCTTAAAGTTCGATGACGGTTATATTATGAGTTTATGTGTTTTGATGTACCGAAGGAGTTCGGAGTCCCGGATGAGATCGGGGACATGACGAGGAGTCTCGAAATGGTTGAGACGTAAAGATCGATATATTGGACGACTATATTCGGACATCGGAAAGGTTCCGAGTGATTCGGGTATTTTCGGGAGTACTGGGAGTTACGGGAATTCATATTGGGCCTTAATGGGCCATACGGGAAAGGAGAGAAAGGCCTCAAAGGGTGGCCGCACCCCTCCCCATGGGCTGGTCCAAATTGGACTAGGGAGGGGGGGGGCCTTCCTTCCTTCTCCCTTTCCCTTCCCTTTCCTTCCCTCCTACTCCTACTACTTGGAAGGGCTCCTAGTTCTACTAGGAAAGGGCGAATCCTACTCCCGGTGGGAGTAGGACTCCCCTAGGGCGCGCCATAGAGAGGGTCGGCCCCTCCCCTCCTCCACTCCTTTATATACGTGGCCAGGGGGCACCCCATAGACACAACAATTGATCTCTTGATCTCTTAGCCGTGTGCGGTGCCCCCCTCCACCATAATCCACCTCGATCATATCATAGCGGTGCTTAGGCGAAGCCCTGCGTCGGTAGAACATCATCATCGTCACCACGCCGTCGTGCTGACGAAACTCTCCCTCAACACTCGGCTGGATCGGAGTTCAAGGGACGTCATCGAGTTGAACGTGTGCAGAACTCGGAGGTGCCGTGCGTTCGGTACTTGATCGGTTGGATCGTGAAGACGTACGACTACATCAACCGCATTGTGCTAACGCTTCCGCTTTCAGTCTACGAGGGTACGTGGACAACACTCTCCCCTCTCATTGCTATGCATCACCATGATCTTGCGTGTGCGTAGGATTTTTTTTTTGAAATTACTACATTCCCCAACACGTATACTACATGACACTTCACCATGATTTGGGCCTAGGGGAAGACATTGGGAAGTAATAAGTAGATGATTGTTTGCTAGAGTGACAGAAGCTTAAATCCTAGTTTATGCGTTGCTTCGTAAGGGGCTGATTTGGATCCATATGTTTCATGCTATGGTTAGATTTATCTTAATTCTTCTTTCGTAGTTGTGGATGCTTGCGAGAGGGGTTAATCATAGGTGGGAGGCTTGTCCAAGTAAGGGTAGAACCCAAGAACTGGTCCACCCAGTTATTAAATTATCAAAGTAATGAATGCGAATCATATGAGCATGATGAAAACTAACTCGACAACAATTCCCATGTGTCCTCGGGAGCGCTTTGCTTTATATAAGAGTTCATCCAGGCTTGTCCTTTGCTACAACAAGGATTGGGCCACCTTGCTTCACCTTAGTTACTTTTGTTACTTGTTACTCATTACAAATTATCTTATCACACAACTATCTATTACCGATAATTTCAGTGCTTGCAGAGAATACCTTGCTGAAAACCGCTTGTCATTTCCTTCTGCTCGTCGTTGGGTTCGACACTCTTACTTTTCGAAAGGACTACGATAGATCCCTTATACTTGTGGGTCATCAATACTCTTTTCTGGCGCCGTTTCCGGGGAGTGAAGCACCTTTGGTAAGTGGAATTTGGTAAGGAAACATTTATATAGTGTGCTGAAATTTACTGTCACTTGTTATGATGGAAAATAATCCTTTGAGGGGCTTGTTCGGGGTATCTTCACCTCGACCGAAAGAGCAAAGAGTTGCTCCTCAACCTACTGCACCTACTGAAAATATTTATTATGAAATTCCTTCGGGTATGATAGAGAAACTGGTAGCTAATCCTTATGCAGGAGATGGAACATTACATCCTGATATGAACCTAATCTACGTGGATGAAGTTTGTGGATTTTTTAAGCTTGCAGGTTTGCCCGAGGATGATGTCAAGAAGAAGGTCTTCCCTTTATTTTTGAAGGGAAAGGCATTGACATGGTTTAGGCTATGTGACAATATTGAATCATGGAACTACAACCGATTGAAATAGGAATTTCGTCATAAGTTTTATCCTATGCATCTGGTTCATCGTGATCGGAAATATATATATAATTTTTGGCCTCGTGAAGGAGAAATTATCACTCAAGCTTGGAGGAGTCTTAAGTCAATGTTATATTCATGCCCCAATCATGAGCTCCCGAGAGAAATTATTATTCAGAATTTTTATGCTCGGCTTTCTCATAATGATTGATCCTTGCTAGATACTTCTTGTACTGGTTCTTCTATGAAGAAGGCTATTGAATTCAAATGGGATTTATTGGGAAGAATTGAACGCAACTTTGAAGATTGGGAACTCAACAAAGGTAAGGAGTCAAATATAAACCTTAAGTTTGATTGTGTTAAATCTTTTATGGATACCGATGCTTTTCATGAATTTAGCACTAAATATGGACTTGACTCTAAGATAGTAGCTTCTTTCTGTGAATCTTTTGCTACTCATGTTGATCTCCCCAAGGATAAGTGGTTTAAATATCATCCTCCCATTGATGTGAAAAGTAGTAGAACCTATTAAAGTTGAAGAACAAACTATTACTTATAATGTTTATCCCATTGTTCCTACTGCTTATATTGAGAAACCACCTTTTCCTGTTAGAATAAAGGATCATGCTAAAGCTTCAACTGTGGTTTGTAAGAGTTATACTATAACACCTACACCCTCTGAGAAAATTAAAGTTGAACCTAGTATTGATATGGTTAAAGATCTCTTGGTCGATAATATTGATGGGCATGTTATTTATTTCTGTGATGAAGCTGCTAGGATTGCTAAACTCGATGTTAAAGAGAAGCATAGATCTGTTGTTGGCATGCCTGTTGTTTATGTTAAAATAGGATATCATTGTTATCATGGCTTATGTGATGTGGGTTCTAGTGTGAGTGCAATCCCTTATACCTTATACCAAGAAATTATGAATGATATTGCACCTGCTGAGATAGAAGATATTGATGTTACTATTAAGCTTGCTAATAGAGATACTATATCACCAATTGGGATTGTTAGAGATGTTGAAGTCTTGTGTGGGAAAATAAAATACCCTACTGATTTTCTTGCTCTTGGTTCCCCACAAGATAATTTTTGTCCCATTATATTTGGTAGACCTTTCTTGAACACTGTTAATGCTAAGATAGACTATGACAAGGATATCGTTACTATCGGTTTTGGGCATATGTCTCATGATTTCAATTTCTCTAAATTTCATAGACAACCTCGTGACAAATAATTTCCTAGTAAGGATGAAATTATTGGTCTTGCTTCTATTGCCATGCCTCCTACCGATCCTTTAGAACAATATTTGCTAGACCATGAAAATGATATGTTTATGAATGAAATAAGGGAAATAGATGAAATATTATTTAATCAAGGGCCTATTTTGAAACACAATTTTCCTGTTGAAATCCTTGGGGATCCTCCTTCACCAAAGGGTGACCCCATGTTTGAGCTTCTGATACTTTGAAATATGCTTATCTTGATGAAAAGAAGATATATCCTGTTATTATTAGTTCTAACCTTTCAGAGCATGAAGAAAAGAAATTATTCAAAGCTCTGAAGAAGCACCGTGCCGCTATTGGATATACCCTGGGTGATCTTAAGGGCATTAGCCCCACTCTATGTCAGCACAAATTAATTTGGAGCCTGATGCTAAACTATTGTTGATCACCAACGACGGTTAAATCCTAAGATGAAGGAACTGGTAAGAAATGAAATATTAAAGCTCCTGGAGGCAGGTATAATTTGCCCTATTGTTGGTAGTAGATGGGTAAGTCCCGTTTATTGTGTCCCTAAGAAGGTAGGTATTACTGTTGTTCCTAATGATAAGAATTAATTGATTCCACAAATAATTATTACAGGTTATAGAGTGGTAATTGATTTTCGCAAATTAAACAAAGCTACTAGAAAAGATCATTACCCTCTACCTTTTATTGATCAAATGCTAGAAAGACTATCCAAACATACACATTTTTGCTTTCTACATGGTTATTCTGGTTTCTCTCAAATACCTGTGTCAAAAGATGATCAGGAAAAGACCACTTTTACTTGCCCTTTCGGTACCTTTTCTTATAGAGCATGCCTTTTGGTTTATGCAATGCACCTGCTACCTTCCGAAGATGTATGACTGCTATATTCTCTGGTTTTTGTGAAAAGATTGTTGAGGTTTTCATGGATGATTTCTCCATTTACGAACTTCTTCTGATGATTTCTTGAGTAACCTTCATCGAGTTTTGCAGAGATGTGAAGAAACTAATCTTATTTTCAGCTGGGAGAAGTGCCACTTTATGGTTAATGAAGGTATTGTCTTGGGGCATAAAATTTCTGAAAGAGGTATTGAAGTTGATAAAGCTAAAGTATATGCTATTGAAAAGATGCCGTGTCCTAAAGATATCAAAGGTATAAGAAGTTTCCTTGGTCATGCTGGTTTCTATAGGAGGTTTATTAAAGACTTCTCTAAAATTTCTAGGCCTCTCACTAATCTCTTGCAAAAAGATGTTCCTTTTTTTGATGATGATTGTGTAGAAGCATTTGAAATACTTAATAAAGCCTTGATTTCTGCACCTATTGTTCGGCCACCTGATTGGAATTTACCCTTTGAAATTATGTGTGATGCTAGTGATTATGCTGTTGGTGCTGTTCTAGGACAAAGAGTTGATAAGAAATTGAATGTTATTCATTATGCTAGTAAAACTCTACACAGTGCCCAATGGAATTATGCTACTACTGAAAAAGATTTTTTAGCAGTTGTATTTGCTTGTGATAAGTTCAGATCTTATATCATTGATTACAAAGTAACTGTTCACACTAATCATGCTGCTATTAAATATCTTATGGAAAAGAAAGATGCTAAACCTAAACTTATTAGATGGGTTCTTGATCGCTCTCTGACTATAGCGCCAGAAAAGATCCTATCTGCTAGGACTACGTCGGTATTTCCCCAAAGAGGAAGGGATGATGCAGCACAACGACGGTAGGTATTTCCCTCAGTGAAGAAACCAAGGTTATCGAACCAGTAGGAGAACCAAGCAACACAACGTAAACAACACATGCACATAGATAACAACACCTCACAGCCTAACGTGTTAAAGGGGTTGTCAATCCCTTTTGGGTAATGATGCCAGATATTGTAATAGATTGAAATAATTGATCTCAAATAAAATAAAGTGCAGCAAAGTATTTTTGTATTTTTGGTTTAATAGATCTGAATAAAAATGCAAAGGAAAAGTAGATCACAAGAAAATATATGAAGAAGAAGACCCGGGGGCCGTAGGTTTCACTAGTGGCTTCTCTCAAGAAAGATAGCAAACGATTGGTAAACAAATTACTGTTGGGCAATTGATAGAACCTCAAATAATTATGACGATATCCAGGCAATGATCATTGCATAGGCATCACATCCAAGATTAGTAGACTGACTCCTGCCTTCATCTACTACTATTACTCCACACATCGATCGCTATCCAGCATGCATCTAGTGTATTAAGTTCATGGAAAAACAGAGTAATGCAATAAGAATGATGACATGATGTAGACAAGATCCGTTTATCTATTGCGTAGATATAGATCCCATCTTTTTATCCTTACTAGCAATAATACATATGTGTCGGTTCCCTTTCTGTCACTGGGATCAAGCACCGTAAGATCGAACCCACTACCGGGCACCTCTTCCCATTGCAAGATAAATAGATCAAGTTGGCCGAACAAAACCCAAATATCGGAGAAGAAATACGAGGCTATAAGAGATCATGCATATAAGAGATCAAAGAAACTGAAATAACTTTCATGGATATAAAAAGATATGACTGATCATAAACTCAAAGTTCATTAGATCCCAACAAACACACCGCAAAAGGAGTTACATCATATGGATCTCCAAGAGACCATTGTATTGAGAATTCAGCAAGAGAGAGAGAGAGAGAGAGAGAGAGAAAGCCATCTAGCTACTAACTACGGACCCGAAGGTCTACAAAGAACTAATCACACATCATCATAGAGGCACCAATGAAGGTGGTGAACCCCATCCGAGATGGTGTCTAGATTGGATCTGGTGGTTCCGGACTCTGTGGCGACTGGATGAATATTTCGTCGACTCCCCTAGTGTTCTGGTATTTTTGGGGTATTTATAGAGCAAAGAGGCGGTCCGGGGGGCACCCGAGGTGGGCACAACCCACCAGGGCGCGCCTGGGCCTCCTGGCACGCCCTGGTGGGTTGTCCCCTCCTCGGGACTCCCCCAGGTGCAACCAGGGCCCAACATGTTCCTTATGGTCCATAAAATATCTCCGTAAAGTTTCGTGGCATTTGGACTCCGTCTGATATTGACTTTCTGTGATGTAAAAAACAGGGAAAAAACAGGAACTGGCACTTGGCACTATGTTAATAGGCTAGTACCAAAAAATGATATAAAATGAATATAAAATGATTATAAAACATCCAAGATTGATAATATAACATCATGGAACAATCAAAAATTATAGATACGTTGGAGACGTATCAGCACCCCCAAGCTTAACTCCTACTCGTCCTCGAGTAGGTAAGTGATAAACACAAATTTTTTGATGTGGAGTGCTATTTAACATGTCATATCGTATTCTTTTCTTTATAGCATGGACAATTGGACTTTTATGTGATTCAAAGCAATAGTCTAGTTTTGACATGATAATTTAGATACTCAAGCATATCAACAAGCAACCATGTCTTTCAAAATATCAATGCTAAAATAAGTTATCCTTACAAAATCATATAGTCTTGTCATGCTCTGTCTTCTTAACACAACGTATTTATCATGCACAACCCCGATGACAAGCCGAGCAATTGATTCATACTTTTTAACGCGCTTAAGCTTTTTCAACTATTATGCAATACATGAGCACAAGCCATGGATATAGCACTATGGGTGGAATAGAGTATGATGGTAGGGGAAAATATAGAGAAGACAAAAAAGAAAGAAAGTCTCACATCGATGCGGCTAACCAACGGGCTATGGAGATGCCCATCAATCGATATCAACATGAGGATTAGGGATTGCCATGCAACGAATGTACTAAGAGCAATAAGTGTGAGACGACCCGAGACCGGCGCTCCAGACGCCTTCCCTATTTTCCATGTGAGCGGTGTTAATAATTTTTTGTTGCATTCATCATCGCATCATGCGCATTGCATTTGCATGTTTTCATAAAACTTGAATTCGCTCGTCGTTGCCGTTTCTCCCTTTGCCTTCATCACCTTCCCTTGGACCCCTTGCCTTTGTTGACCATTCCGAGACCAACAGGGTGACTGTTTGACCCTCTCTACACTTTACTCAGACCCCTCGCGCGCGTCCGGAAGTTGTCCCGAACCCAACCTAGACAGTTGTCACCATTGGGTCCGGATCATCCCCAAACATCCCTAAAACATCTCCGTTTTCTTATTTGGACTCCCTAAGCCTATTTATTCTTGACCGCCCGATTACTATCGGACGGACCGGGTTAACCCCTACCCTAATCCCCTACCTATATAACAGTCTAACCCTAAAACCTAGGGACCTTGTCCCATCCGTCCCATCCCCAAGCCGCCGCCACTCCCCTTGTTTTCAGCATTGAACCAACGAGCCTCCATCTTGCCCGATCCAAATCCAGCCAATCCCTCGATCCAACTCCACCCAACCAGTGCGCTCGCAGCCATCCACCAATCCAGCCACCTCCCGATCCACCAACCCATCGCCACCCTCAACCGCCTCCCAGTCGAGAGCAGCGAGCTCTTCGCGAGCGAGAGCGCTCGCTCCAGCCGTAGACCGCAAGTCGTAGATCGCCAAAGCAGTAACCCCGCGCACTATGGACCCCCTCTGCTGCGCCGTGCTCCTTCCCCGAGTTCCTCCTCCTCGTCCCAGCAGCAGCACCGACGCCACCTCGCGCCTCCTACCTCTCATTCCTTCTTCCTTTCCTTCACCTGCGGTCTGTGCTCATCTCCCTCCGTCTCTCTCTCTCTTGTGCTGCACCAGGGAGCAACAGCCGCCGTCGCCCATGGAATCCTGCTACCGACATTGTTCTCCACCACCACTGCCCTGATCCGGTCGCTCCGCCTTGGATCTGGCCAGTTCCGGGTCGCCTCCCCCTTGCCTCGCCGTAGCACCGCGGCGCCATGTCTACCTCCTCTGCATCGAGATGCTCCACTCCAACGCTGCTGTCTCCCTTGGTTTGCCCGCTCAATCCCGCTGCTGCCCTCTTCGCTCGATCGAGCAGCGCCACCGCCAGAGTTCCTCGTGGCCAAGACCGCCGGATCTCACCGCCCCGCCATGTTCCTAGAGCCAGGGTGGCCACTCGTCCTCTGCTTCGGGCGACAGGGACGAGTACCTTGACCCTACGTCGCTCACGTTGACCCGCACCGCGCCCCGTCCACCTCCTCGCTCGATCCACCCAAGGCCCAGCTGCCCACTTCGTCAGCCCGAGCCGCCAGGCCTGTAGCCACCTCCACCGACTTGGGCCGACCCGGTGAGCAGCCCAGCTACCCAGTGCTCTGTTCAGGCCCAGTTCCAGCAAATTCGGCCCATAGACATTTTTTTCCCATTCTGCGTTATCATTTATCCTGGTCATTGCATAATTACAGAAAATGCCATCATATTGAAATGTTCACAACTAAATAACCGTGCATCGGATTAAAATGATATATATATATATGTAAAATACTTAGAATTTCATCTAGTTCCGTAATATGCAACTTTCATCCATGTTTAAAATGTTTAAAATGCTGTTTGTTCAAATTTGTTCATATGCCATGTTAAAATGGTTTATTTCATAACTAAATAACCGTAGCTCTGAATTTAATAATATTTATATGTAAATGGGGTAGAAAAATGCATAGATTAACTTGGTGCACTTACTATGCATGTTTAAGAACTCTAAAATATGTCTTAGGGCAGAACAGTACCAAATTGGAAATATGCATATGAGGATTCTCCGGACTTGTCGTTTGTTGTTCCGGCCTCATTTAAACTTGCCTAAATAGTTAGTTTACTTATGCCTCACCTCTTACCATGTTAACCAACATTTAATATTGTTGAGTACCTAACCGGGAGTGAACTAAATAATCGAATGTGATGTTTCGTCAACATGCATCTTGTTACATGTTGAGATCCACTTAACTTGTAGTTTTGCTTGTGCACTTTGCCATGCCATGCATATTTAAACCGGACATGCATCATCCTTGGGTGTGCATCATGCCATGATTATGCTTGTGTGTTTAACATGTTGCTTGCTTCTTTCCGATTTTCTTCCCTCGTTAGCTTCGGTTTCGTTTCGAAGTTGTGAGGATTCATTCGACTACGTTGGTTCGTCTACTTCACGGACTCATTCTTCTTCCTTGTGGGATTTTAGGCAAGATGACCATTTCCCTCGATATCACTTCTATCTTTGCTTGCTAGTTGTTCGTTCTATCACTATGTCGCGCTACCTACCACTTCTTATATCATGCCTCCCATATTGCCATGACAAGCCTCTAACCCACCTTCCTAGCAAACTGTTGTTTGGCTAAGTTACCACTTTTTCTAAGCCCCTCTTATAGCGTTGCTAGTTGCAGGTGCCTTGCAGGTTGTTCCATGTTGGAACATGGATGTGTTGGGATATGACATTATCTCTTATTTTAATTAATGGATCTATATACTTGGTAAAGGGTGGAAGGCCCGGCCTTATGCCTGGTGTTTTGTTCTACTCTTGCCGCCTTTGTTTCCGTCATACCGGTGTTATGTTCCTTGATTTTGCGTTCCTTACGCGGTTGGGGTTATGGGACCCCCTTGACAGTCCACTTTGAATAAAACTCCTCAAGCAAGGCCCAACCTTGGTTTCACATTTTCCTAACAACCTATAACTTTCCCTTGGGGATGCAAACCCGAGGGTCATGTTTGTTTTAACCCCCCCGGGCCAGTGCTCCTCTGAGTGTTGGTCCAACCATGAGCCACTTGTGGTTCCACCCCTTCACCCGGGGTATTCGGTTGCTGTACGTAGTGTTCATCCGGTGTGCCCTGAGAATGAGATATGTGCAGCTCCTATCGGGATTTGTCGGCACATCGGGCGGTCTTGCTGCACTTGTTTTACCATTGTTGAAATGTCTTGTAACCGGGATTCTGAGACTGATTAGGTCTTTCCAGGAGAAGGAATATCCTTCGTTGATCGCGAGAGCTTGTGATGGGCTAAGTTGGGACACCCCTGCAGGGTATAAACTTTCGAGAGCCGTGCCCACAATTATGTGGCAGATGGGAATTTGTTAATATCCGATTGTAGAGAACTTGACACTTGAATTTATTAAAATGAATCAACCGCGTGTGTAGTCGTGATGGCCTCTTTTCGGCGGAGTCCGGGAAGTGAACACAGTTTGGGTTATGTTTGAACGTAAGTGGTTTCAGGATCACTTCTTGATCACTTCTAGCTTCACGACCGTTGCGTAGCTTCTCATCTTACTCTTGTTTGCGTATGTTAGCCACCATATTTGCTTAGCGCTTGCTACAACTCCACCTCATTACCTTATCCTACCCATAAGCTCAAAAAGTCTTGATCTTGCGGGTTTTGAGATTGCTGAGTCCTCGTGACTCACAGATACTACCAAAACAGTTGCAGGTGACGATGATACCAGTGCAGGTGATGCTACCAAACTCAAGTGGGAGTTCACCGAGGACCTTGGTTGTTACTATGTTTCATTTCCTGTTGATCAGTAGTGGAGACCAGTTGGGATGATCGGGGATCTAGCATTTGGGGTTATCTTCCTTTCATTTGGAGTTGATCGTAGTCGGTCTATGTGTGTATTTTGAATGATGTATGATTTATTTAAGTATTGTCTGATGTGGCGGTTGTAAGCCAACTCTATTTATCCCTTTCTTGTTCATTACATGGGATTGTGTGAAGATTACCCCTCTTGCGACAAAACCACTATGCGGTTATGCCTCTAAGTCATGCCTCGACACGTGGGAGATATAGCCGCATCGTGGGTGTTACAAGTTGGTAATTAGAGCCATCCTCGACTTAGGAGCCCCCTGCTTGATCGAATCGCTTATGTTGTTGAGTCTAGAACAAAATGTTTTGAGTCTTAGGATTATATATATCGGAGAGTAGGACTCTTTTTACTCCTCAGTCCCTTTGTCGCTCTGGTGAGGCTTCCTGACGTAGATGTTTTGTCTTTTCTCTCCTCAAATTTCACAAATTTTTTTTAGGATCACGCGGGTATCTTGGGATCATTCTGATATTCTTGAGACGAGAACATTGTTCTTGGTGCCTACTGACATTTAGGGGTTGTGGCAGTGTCCCGGGTAGTTGAGCTCCAAGGTGTTGTCGTCACAATTTTATCGTTGCAGTTCTGGAATACTTGAGTTCGCCGACATCGAAAATCTCTTTATGCAGTTGTTGGTGAGATAACCTCGACGCCACCCAGTACCGGGGCGGGAGTTCAGGAGTATTGCCATAACTCGTATAACGGATGCTTTTCGAAGGTTGAGGTACACGATTTCTAAAGTTTTCTTGGTTATGTGTTGACGGATGGATACAGTTTGAGTGTAGGGCTTGTTAGTTGTGTGATATATATTGTGCCTCCCTGTATCCCAACACCAGATTGCATAACCAGAAAGTTTCAGGAGTTTATAGGTGGGGATTCAAGTATCACGTAGGAATTCTTTCCAATAGGCACATGATACGATATGGGTCTATCATATGTTTGCTCCCGACTTATTCTGCAAGCCAAATCCTTTGTTTTTGTTCTGATTGTGGTATTCGAGTTGCTTCGAAGTCAAGTGTTGATTCCATACCTTTTCGAAGCGGTGTTCTCATATTTCGATGTGAATGCAAATCCGTTCAATCATCAAGTTTTCCATCTCAATTTCTTCTCAACCGGCGTGCTTCTCTTCAAGTTAAGCCGATCCCTTCAACATTTGCAAGATCAATTATCACTTCTTTTCAATGGTGTTAGTTTCATCCGTCCCAAGTTGTCTTTGTTTTTTCCCGCCCTCCCACCCTTTTTCTTCAAGGACTCATATTTCTTAATCAAGTATCCATCTTATGGATGTGAAGTCTCTTCATTCTTTTCTTTCAATGTTCTTAGCTGGTTATTTCTCGTGGAGATGCTCAGAAGCTTCAAGTTCATCATTCTTCGTTCTTTTTCTTCTCTGGTGGATTCAATTCAAGCTTTCGGTGTTGATCATATCCCTTTCCTCCTTTCAAATGCTTTTTCATACCGGTGGACCTCTGAATTATTCACCTCCCTCTATTTCTTCTCCAGAGTGTTAAAGATATCTCAGAAGTCTTGTGTTTCCATTCTTATCCCGTTCAAGCTATTTTCAGATTGTTATCTCATTCAAGCAATTTAATCCAATCGGTGCAATCTCTCTTTCAAGCAGTCATTTCAATAGTGTTTCTTTTGAGTGGTCCCCTAACCCACATGTCTTTTCCCAGGATCTTACCGGACTCTTCTAATTTTCCCGGAGTTATTCTCAAATTCTTTTCGAAGTCTGACGTAAGGGTGAATTCATCAGTCAAATGTCTTTCTTCGAGATCTTTCAAATTCTTTTCATCCTTGATTCAACCTTTCTAATTTTCATTCTGGAGTGTCTCATCAACTTTCATGGTGGTTCTAATCATCATTCTTAACATTTGAAGACCCAAGAAGAGCTTCTCTTAAATCTTGGTCCGTTCTCTTGAAGATTCATGATTCTAGCTTCATGTCATCCTCATAATTGTTCCAATCGTGAGAAATTCTTTTCATACCCATCCAGAGCATTTCATGAGTTGTTTTCATTTCTTGATCATCCAAAGGCCATCATTTCAGAGGGTTTCTTCGTTCTAAGTTTTCATCTTCATTCTCCAATTATTCTAAATTGATGCCTCTTCGTTCATCTCAATATTATTCCGGTGCATCATTCAAGTATCCTCTAGTCAGCTCGTGATCTATTCGTTCTCATGTATCTAAATTCTCTCAAGTATCTCCATTCTTTTACAAATTCTTCCCGGTGTTTCGCTATCTTTTCCTTGTTCATTTTGTAATTCTTACAACAATTTATTCAAGATTCCTATGCCTATGTTCTCATATTAATTTATTCGTTGTTTCAATCCTACCGATGGTTCGTTGAAGACCTTCTCAAGTTTGCGCTATATCTCTCTTAGTCCTTTCTATGAGAATAAGTAGTATGCCAAATCCTTTGCTTGTCATCAATTTAAATTGGTGAAGGACACGCATAACGTAATTCTTATTATTGTTTCATCCAAGTGATCTAAATTCTTCTTTCTAGAGTTGTTCATCATGTCACATTCTCGGTTCGAGATGCTTCATCTTTTCTTTTCTGGAGTTCCAAGATTTCTCGATTATCTCATCGCGAAGCTCCATCTAAATCATCACAAGGTTTTCATCTTGTTTTTTTTTCAACCTTCACTTCCTACCTACCATTTCTTTTCTTACTGGAGTTCTTCTTGGAGGCTCTACGTGGTGGCTCATTGTAACACCCTCGATGCGACTATATCTCCCACGTGTCCAGGCACGACTTAGAGGCATAATCGCATTGAAGGCATATGTCGCAAGTAAGGCAATCTTCAAAACATCCCATGTAATATAAATAATAAAGGGGAGAACATAGTTGGCTTACACTCGCCACGTCAATCAAGGTACATAAATAATATTACATCATTCGAACACTCATGGCCCGACTACGGCGCCAAAATAAAAGATAACCTAACATGCGACACGGTCCCGATCACCCCCAACAGGGCACCACTACTGATCATCAGGAAAGGAAACATAGTATCGTTGAGAGTCCTCGTCGAACTCCCACTTGAGCTCAAGCGCGTCACCTGGAGCGGAATAATCAGGCCCTGCATCTGGTGTAATAGTAATCTGTGAGCCACAGGGACTCAACAATCTCGCACCCTCGCGATCAAGACTATTTAAGCTTATAGGAAAGGCAAGGTAAAATATGTGGAGCTACAGGAAGCGACTAGCATATATGGTAGCTATCCTGTTCGCCAAAGAGAGCGAGAAGAGAAGGCAAAGCGCGAGCGAGAAACTAGAGGACAACCTACGCAAACATTACTCCAACACCGTGTCCACTTCCCGGACTCCGCCGAGAAGAGGCCATCACGGTAACACACTCAGTTGATTCATTTTAATTAAGTTAAGGTTCAAGTTACCTACAACCGGACATTAACAAATTCCCATCTGCCCATAACCGCGGGCACGGCTTTCGAAAGTTCAAATCCCTGCAGGGGAGTCCCAACTTAGCCCATGACAAGCTCTCACGGTCAACGAAGGAATATACCTCCTCCCGAGACGTTCCGATCAGACTCGGTATCCCGGTTCTTCAAGACAACTCCGACAATGGTAAAACAAGACCAGCAACACCGCCCGAATGTGCCGACAAATCCCGATAGGAGCTGCACATATCTCGTTCTCAGGGCACACCGGATAAGCTAAGCGTACGGGAGCCAACGTAACCCAAGTTGCCAAGGGACGCCCCCGCACAGTGCTCTAGGTTGGACCAACACTCAAAGGAGCACTGGCCTGGGGGGTTTAAAATAAGATGACCCTTGAGTCCGTGAAACCCAAGGGAAAAGGCTAGGTGGCAAATGGTAAAACCAAGGTTGGGCATTGCTGGAGGAGTTTTATTCAAAACGGACTATCAAGGGGTTCCCATTATAACCCAACCGCGTAAGAAATGCAAAAATCCGGGAACATAACACCGATATGACGGAAACTAGGGCGGCAAGAGTGGAACAAAACACTAGGCGAGAGGCCGAGCCTTCCACCCTTTACCAAGTATATAGATGCATTAAGATAACAAGATAATATAATGATATCCCAACAAGTAAATAATGTTCCAAAATGGAACGGCCTCCAATCTTCACCTACAACTAGCAACGCTATAAGAGGGGCTGAGCAAAGCGGTAACATAGCCAATCAACGGTTTGCTAGGACATGGTGGGTTAGGGGTTTGACATGGCAATTTGGGAGGCTTGAAAGCAAGTGGTAGGCATCGTAGCATTGGCATAGCAAAAGAGCGAGCATCTAGCAAAGCAAAGATAGTAGTGATTTCGAGGGTAGGATCATCTTGCCTGCAAAGTTGTCAGAGTTGACTGGATCCTCGAAAGCAAACTCAACGGGCTCCTCGTTAGCGAACTCGTCTCCCGGCTCTACCTAAACAAGACAAACAAGTAGCAAGGGCACAATCAACCACGTGCAACGCTCAAACGATATGATGCAAAGATGATATGCTATGCGGGATGCGATGCAGCATGCATATGCAAGATTTGACAAGGGATGCATGAACCTGGCCTCAACTTGAGAATCCAAGTGTTCCACTGGAAAGATGAGATGAAATCGCTTGAAGACGATATAAAGAACGCCGGAATCGGAGTTACGGTTTGGAAAAGGCAAACAATTCAAATATGACCACGTTCTGCGATTTACAGCAAGTAGTCATCTAAATGCAATGAGATGAACATGCTACAGCATTCAAACATGACAACAAAATACATGACAGGGATGAATTCATGATGCTTAACAAAAGTCTAGAACTGAGCTACAGCCAATTCATCCATTAACAGGTTCAAACAAGCATGGCAAAAATGCATATGGTAAACAGATCTCAGACTTTGTGAAATTAACACTTGTCTGGAATTTCAGATCAGGTAGCACACTTCGGAGCAACAAAACTATATGCTACAGGACCTGAACATGACAAAGTAAAGCATGTCATGGAGCTACTCAAAGAGCTTAACAAAAGTCCCTTAGTGACCGTGAGCCAAAAGGGATCAGAAAATACAATTGCAAGCATGTGAACATGGCAAAAACATAATCAGTTCTCAGACTTGGTGAAAACTGGAGCATGCTAAAAACAGATATCAAGTAGGCATGTTTACGAGCTCGATGCACTCACTACGGAGCAAGTCATGACAAGCTAAGCATACACCCATCAAGAATACACAAAATGCAAGCTAGACATGGCAAGAACAATAGCATAGCATGCACGGATCAACTACAACATCCTCGGCAAAATCGCTAACAAGTAGACAATCTGCCCAGATTCACGAAGTAGCAAAAGTAGAGCTCGATTGAATCAAGCTAGGGTGCTCCATAATTGCAAAAAGGACATGGAGGGATAGAGCACTACAAGATTAAGAAAACATCCTTACTGATCATCCTCAAAAGAGGCACGGATCACTCGGAAACAACATGAACATATGGCCATATGAGATAAACAGGTCAAGGACTTAGTGGAAATGCTAAGTCCCTGAAATCAGAATTACCAAGTGCCTCACTTTGCAAACTTGTGCTAGTCACCACACACATCACAAAAATACATGGGTTGCACCTCTGAAAAGATGGCAAAACCCTTAACAAAATATATGTAGAACTCATGGGCATATCATGCACACAATAATCATGGCAAAAATGACAAATATCTAACTAGAGCAGCAGATCTGACAATTATCTCAAGTAGCACTCTTCTAACAGAATTTCGGGCATCAAGATGAACTCAAATGAAAATGATGCAATGGAATGAAATGATGTGCTCTCTAAGGCGAACATTTTGATACGCTAAATGCCCAAAACGGAGCTACAGATGCGGAGTTACGATGCAATGAACAGGAGCATGTGAGCTAGGGTTTCGGGGCAAAAGTCAACCCAAACGGGATCTCAGATCCAGATCTGGCGCGGATGTCGAGGATGGCCGGCCGGAGCTGAAGAACTCGCCGGAACAGTGTCGTGTCTCGCCGGAGTTGTCGCGGGGCGCCGGAGTGGAGGGGCTCGCCGGCCGGAGGGAGCACCTTGGCGGTCGCAGCGAGGTGGAGCGGCGAGGCGGCGGAGGAAGCGGACGCCGGCACGGGGTGGCGCTCTCCGGTGAAGGGCGGCACGGCCCTGGGCGGAACGACGGCGAGGGTCGGGCGCGGTCGCAGGGATGGCGCGGCGGGCGGTGCGCGGTGCGGGCCGCAGGGGCCCCGCCTGGGCTCGGCGGGCCAGCGGCGGAGGGAGGCGGCCGGGCGTATGGGGAGTTGCCATGTGGCGGCGGCGGGTGCAGTGGACACGTCCGGCACCGGCGGACATTGTCCGGCGCACGGAGGAAGAAGAGGGCTAGGGTTTCGGGGGAGAGATCCGAATTTTCGGAGGAGGACCTATTTATAGGAATAGAGGGAGCTAGGAGAGTCCAAATGAGGTGCGGTTTGCGGCCACACAATCATGATCGAACGCTCTAGATGATGGAGAGGGTTTTGGTGGGTTTTGGGCCAACTTGGAGGGGTGTTGGGCTGCAACACACACGAGGCCTTTTCGGTCCCTCGGTTAACCGTTGGAGCATCAAACGAAGTCCAAATGGTACGAAACTTGACAGGCGGTCTACCGGTAGTAAACCAAGGCTGCTTGGCAAGTCTCGGTCCAATCTAGAAATTTTTAATCCCCACACACGAAAGAAAGGTAGAAATGACCATCGGAGGAGAACGAAGCGCCAGAATGCAAAATGGACAACGGGGAAAATGCTCGAATGCATGAGATGAACACGTATGCAAATGTAATGCACATGATGACATGATATGAGATGCATGACAATGATAACAACACACGGAGACAAAGACCTGAACCCGAGAAAATAAAATAACTTAAGGACGGAAACGGCAAGAGTTGGATTACATATTGGGAAAGTCATATCCGGGGTGTTACAACACTCCACCACTACGAAAGGATCTCATCCCGAGATCTAGGACTGAAAGAACGCCGGGTACTCAAAACGGAGGTGATCCTCGCGTTCCCAGGTAGCTTCACGGTCGGAATGGTGTGACCACTTGACTTTGAGGAATTTGATTGAGTTGTTGCGAGTCTTGCGTTCAGTCTCTTCAAGAATAGCAACTGGGTGCTCACGATAGGAGAGATCTTCTTGGAGCTCAATGTCCTCGAAGTTGACGGTGCGGTCAGGAGTCTTGAAGCACTTTAGGAGCTGAGAGACATGGAACACGTCATGAACATATGCAAAGTTTGAAGGAAGCTCGAGTTGATAGGCGAGATCGCCTCTCTTACTAACAATCTTGAAAGGTCCCACGTATCTGGGGGCAAGCTTCCCTTTGATACCGAAGTGACGAGTACCTTTCATAGGAGAGACACGGAGGTAAACATGATCTCCGATCTCGAAAGCCAAATCACGGTGCTTACTATCATAGTAGCTCTTCTGGCGGGATTGGGATGCTTTGAGGTTATCTCGAATGACTTTGCACATTTCCTCTGCCTCTGTGATTAAGTCATTACCTAGCAGCTGACGTTCACCGGTTTCAGCCTAGTTGAGAGGGGTATGGCACTTCCTGCCATACAGGATTTCAAATGGGGCCTTGCCCGAACTTGCTTGAAAACTGTTGTTGTAGGAGAATTCAGCATAAGGAAGACAATCCTCCCACTTCATGCCGAAGGAGATCACACAAGCCCTGAGCATATCTTCAAGAATCTGGTTAACACGCTCGACTTGACCGCTAGTTTGAGGATGGAAAGTTGTGCTGAAGCGGATATTGGTGCCCATGGCCTTCTGAAAAGAATCCCAAAACTTGGAGGTAAAGATGCTGCCACGGTCTGAAGATATCACTTGAGGAATACCGTGCAGAGAGAAAATTCGAGAGGTATAGAGTTCGGCCAATTGAGCTGCAGTGATTGACTCTTTGATAGGAAGAAAGTGAGCCACTTTAGTGAGTTTGTCGATGACAACAAATATAGCATCATTGCCACGCTTGGACTTTGGAAACCCAGTCACGAAGTCCATATCAATGTGGTCAAACTTCCATTCTGGAATGGCAAGAGGTTGGAGGAGACCAGTTGGCCTTTGGTGTTCTGCCTTCACTCTTCTGCAGACATCACACTTATTCACGAATTGAGCAATCTCGCGCTTCATTCGAGTCCACCAATAAGTCTGCTTGAGGTCCTGATACATCTTCGTGCTCCCAGGGTGGATGGAGAGGAGAGAATTGTGAGCCTTGTTCATGATCACTTTACGGAGGTCACCTTTGGGTACAACAATATGATCCTTGAAGAAGAGAGTATCCTTGTCATCAAGGCGGTAGCACTTGTACTTGGGTTGACTCTTGGCAATCCCAATCTTCACCTTCTTCACCATAGCATCACGAAGCTGAGCTTGGCGAATCTGGTCTTCCAAGGTAGGAGAGACTTGAAGGTTGGCGAGGAAACCTTGAGGAACAACTTGCAGATTAAGTTTGCGGAAAGCTTCACAAAGCTCGGGTTGATAAGGCTTGAGAATTAGACTGTTGCAATAAGCCTTCCTGCTCAATGCGTCAGCAATTACATTGGCCTTGCCTGGAGTATACTCAATACTCGGATTATACTCTTGAATCATTTCGACCCATCGAGTTTGCCTAAGGTTGAGATTAGGCTGAGTGAAGATGTACTTGAGACTCTTGTGATCAGTGAAAATGTCCACTTTTCTTCCCAATAAGAGATGTCTCCAAGTCAAAAGAGCATGCACAACTGCCGCCAACTCGAGATCATGAGTGGGGTAGTTCTTCTCATTGGGCTTCAACTAGCGAGAGGTATAAGCAACCACTTTCTTCTCTTGCATCAACACTGCGCCAAGACCTTGGAGAGAGGCATCACAAAAGACCTCGTACGGCTTGGATTCATCGGGCGGAGTCAGGACTGGAGCAGTGATCAATTTCTCTTTCAAAGTGTTGAAAGCAATGTCACACTCCAGAGACCAAACGTACTTTACGTGCTTCTGGAGAAGATTTGAGAGAGGCTTCGCGATCTTGGAAAAGTTTTCAACGAATCTTCGGCAGTAGCTTGCGAGACCGAGGAAGCTACGGAGTTGCTTCATGTTCTGAGGAGGTTCCCAATTCACAATTGCAGACACCTTCTCAGGATTCACGGGAATGCCCTTGGCAGAGATGATATGACCAAGATAAAGAACCTCATCGAGCCAAAATTCGCACTTGGAGAACTTGGCGTAGAACTTGTGTTCCCTCAGCTTATCGAGTACCAAACGCAAGTGCTTGGCATGATCTTCCTTGTTCTTCGAGAAAACCAGAATGTCGTCGAGATAGACCAAAACGAAGTCATTGGTGTAGGCGTTGAAGATGAAGTTCATCATGCGAGAGAACGTCGGAGGAGCGTTGACGAGGCCAAAAGACATGACAGTGTATTCATATGAACCATAGCTTGTTCTGAAAGCCGTCTTGGGAATATCTTGCTCACGGATTCGAATCTGGTGATAACCCATACGGAGATCAAGCTTGGAGAATACTTGGGCACCTTTGAGTTGTTCGAACAGCTCGTTGATGTTGGGAAGTGGGTATTTGTTTTTGATGGTCTTCTTGTTCAATGGACGGTAATCAACACAAAGTCGGTCCGTTCCATCCTTCTTCTTCACAAAAAGAACACCACAACCCCACGGAGAAGAACTAGGCCGAATGAGACCCATTCTATCTTGAATATCGAGTTGCTTCTTCAGCTCCTTCAACTCTTCAGGTCCAAGCTTGTAAGGACGCTTGCACACAGGTTCCGTGTCGGGCTCAAGATCAATGACGAATTCAACTGGCCGGTGTGGAGGCAGTCCTGGAAGCTCTTCTGGAAAGACATCTTGATATTCGCAAATGACTGGAATTTGCGAGATGGCATCCAGTTCACCCTTCTCATTGAGAGAAAATAGACGGATGGTATCGTCATTCGCGGCAAAGACAATTACATCCTCAGACGAATGAGTCAATTGAATCTGCCTGGCTGCACAATCAAGCTGAGCCTTGTGCTTAGAAATCCAATCCATCCTGAGAATAAGATCAGTATCCGAGTTACCAAGAACCATTGGGGAAGCCAGAAACTTGAAATCACCCATCATGATAGAAATATCCGGGACTATTGAAGTAGCCCTCATAGACTTAGCCGGAGAAACCACTCCCATAGGTTTACCCAACATTTGCGAAATGAAGTCATGCTTGGAAACAAATGATCTTGACATGAAACAATGCGATGCACCAGTGTCAAAAAGAAGTTTTGCGGGAAAAGAGTTAACTGGAAAGTTACCCATGATGACATCTGATGAGTCCTCTGCCTGAGCTGCATTCAGCAAGTTGACCTTGGCGTGCTTGGGGTTATGCTTGACCACGACTGTACTTGCCGATCTCATAGGAGGAGGAGGAGGGAGACGCCTCTGATTGAAGCACTTGTTGGCATAGTGACCCTTCTATTGGCACTTGTTGCACGTGACCTCTGAAAGCGGACGGTGGTACGGAGCACTCGACCTTGGAGCTTGAGACGAAGTCTTGTTCTGAAAACCAGGGTTGGGTGGGTGGGAAGATCCACTGCCACCCTTGCTCTTTTGCTGATACGGCTGACGGAACGGAGGAGGAGGAAGCCAATACTTCTGCTGCTTGGCCACTTGAGTAGAGGAAGAAGGAGTAGCATCTCTGACTCGCTTCTTGGAAGCATCACACCTCAATTGAGCGGCCTCTTGCTTCTGTGCCATGTTGTAGAACTCATCGTATCTCAAGGGCTCGAAGAGAACAAGAGCTAGCTGAATTTCTTCTCTGGGACCACCCCTGAATTGGTATATCATGCTCTTCTCATCAGGGACGTCTTGCTTGGCAAAGCGGGCGAGCTTCTGAAACAACTTGTTGTAATCATAGACAGAAAAAGAGCCTTGCTTCAGGTTGCGGAATTCCTCACGCTTGCTTTCAACCATGCTCTGAGGGATATGGTGAGCTCTGAAATCTTGACGGAATTCATCCTAGGTAATAACACGTCCACCTCTGGAATCCTTGTATTGCTGGAACCATTCTGCAGCTTGATCTTTGAGTTGGAAGGAAGCGAACTTGACAAAGTCCTCAGGCCTGACATTACTGCACTCGAAATGCTTGCACAGATCCATGAGCCAATCGTCAGCATCGGTTGCCTCAACACAATTGCTGAAAGTCTTTGGCCCGTTAACAAGGAACTGGTTGAGTGTAGCAAAGTGATTCTGATTGTTGCCTTGGTTCCCTTGGTTGCCTTGATTTCGCTCTTGAAGAATTTGCATGATCAACTGTGTGTTTGCATTGGTTGCGGTCATCACAGCTGGCCATGCCTCCGGAGGAGGTGGAGGTGGTGGCGGATCTTGATTCTGATTCTAATTGGTGCTCTTAGCGGGAGCCATCCTGAAGAGGTTGACCACCGTCAGCACATAGACAGATAAAATGAAGCTGAATCCAACGGAATGAAAATTGCAACATATAGTCTTCACATCCGAACAAAATGAACGAATGCATTCCTCTTGAAATGGTCACATATGCATAAATTGAGAAGCCACATAGAATTTAGGTAGAGAAATAAATCAACAAGGTACGGATCAAGAATGAATACTCGGTAAGAAATCCCAATCTCAAACCAATATCCGTGGAAGAAGAACTAGAGCTACGAGAATTCCCACCTATGAAACTCCCGAACCTTTCCGGTTATGCAATTAGGTGTTGGGGATACAGGGGAAGCATAATATCTCACCCAAATCTAGCAAATCCTACATCCAGCTGTATCCGTCCTTCAACATATAACCGAGAAAAACTTCGGAAACCATCTACCTCAACCTTTGAAAAGCATCCGTTATACAAGTTATGGCGATACTCCCGAACTCCCGCCCCAGTACTGGGTGGCGTCGAGGTTATCTCACCAACGAACTGTATAAAAGAGATTTTCGATGTCGGCGTACTAAACTCAGGTATTCCAGAATTGCAATGATAAAATTATGACGACAACACCTCAGAGCTCAACTCCCCGGGACACTTCCACAAAACCCCTGACAGGAGGCACCAAGACAATGTTCTCGTCATAAAGCCATCGGAACGATTCCAAGATACCCACGTGATCCTAAATTTTTTTAGTGAAATTTGAGAAGAGAAGAGCCAAAACTCTACGTCAGGATGCCTTACCAGAGTGATGAGGAGACTGGGAAGTAAAAAGAATTCCTAAACTCTCTGATATATAATTCCTAAATGAATCAAAACATTTTTTCTAGACACAACTCGGCTGCTAAAACGATCAATCAGTGGGGGCTCCTAAGGTCGGGGAAGGCTCTGATTACCAACTTGTAACACCCTCGATGCGACTATATCTCCCACGTGTCGAGGCATGACTTAGAGGCATAATCGCATTGAAGGCATATGTCGCAAGTAAGGCAATCTTCACAACATCCCATGTAATATAAATAATAAAGGGGAGAACATAGTTGGCTTACACTCGCCACGTCAATCAAGGTACATAAATAACATTACATCATCCAAACACTCATGGTCCGACTACGGCGCCAAAATAAAAGATAACCTAACATGCGACACGGTCCCGATCACCCCCAATAGGGCACCACTACTGATCATCAGGAAAGGAAACATAGTATCGTTGAGAGTCCTCGTCGAACTCCCACTTGAGCTCAAGTGCGTCACCTGGAGCGGAATCATCAGGCCCTGCATCTGGTGTAATAGTAATCTGTGAGCCACAGGGACTCAGCAATCTCGCACCCTCGCGATCAAGACTATTTAAGCTTATAGGAAAGGCAAGGTAAAATATGTGGAGCTGCAGCAAGCGACTAGCATATATGGTGGCTATCCTGTTCGCCAAAGAGAGCGAGAAGAGAAGGCAAAGCATGAGCGAGAAACTAGAGGACAACCTGCACAAACATTACTCCAACACCGTGTCCACTTCCCGGACTCCGCCGAGAAGAGGCCATCACGGTAACACACTGAGTTGATTCATTTTAATTAAGTTAAGGTTCAAGTTATCTACAACCGGACATTAACAAATTCCCATCTGCCCATAACCGCGGGCACGGCTTTCGAAAGTTCAAATCCCTGCAGGGGAGTCCCAACTTAGCCCATGACAAGCTCTCATGGTCAAGAAGGAATAGACCTCCTCCCGAGATGTTCCGATCAGACTCGGTATCCCGGTTCTTCAAGACAACTCCGACAATGGTAAAACAAGTCCACCAACACCACCCGATGTGGTGAAAAATCCCGATAGGAGCTGCACATATCTCGTTCTTAGGGCACACCGGATAAGCTAAGCGTACGGGAGCCAACATAACCCAAGTTGCCAAGGGACGGCCCCGCACGGTGCTCTAGGTTGGACCAACACTCAGAGGAGCACTGGCCCGGGGGGTTTAAAATAAGATGACCCTTGAGTCCGCGAAACCCAAGGGAAAAGGCTAGGTGGCAAATGGTAAAACCAAGGTTGGGCATTGCTGGAGGAGTTTTATTCAAAACGGACTGTCAAGGGGTTCCCATTATAAACCAACCGCGTAAGGAACGCAAAAATCCGGGAACATAACACCGATATGACGGAAACTAGGGCGGCAAGAGTGGAACAAAACACTAGGCGAGAGGCCGAGCCTTCCACCCTTTACCAAGTATATAGATGCATTAAGATAACAAGATAATATAATGATATTCCAACAAGTAAATAATGTTCCAAAATGGAACGGCCTCCAATCTTCACCTACAACTAGCAACGCTATAAGAGGGGCTGAGCAAAGCGGTAACATAGCCAATCAACGGTTTGCTAGGACATGGTGGGTTAGGGGTTTGACATGGCAATTTGGGAGGCTTTAAAGCAAGTGGTAGGCATCGTAGCATTGGCATAGCAAAAGAGCGAGCATCTAGCAAAGCAAAGATAGTAGTGATTTCGAGGGTAGGATCATCTAGCCTGCAAAGTTGTCAGAGTTGACTGGATCCTCGAAAGCAAACTCAACGGGCTCCTCGTTAGCGAACTCGTCTCCCGGCTCTACCTAAACAAGACAAACAAGTAGCAAGGGCACAATCAACCACGTGCAAAGCTCAAACGATATGATGCAAAGATGATATGCTATGCAGGATGCGATGCGGGATGCATATGCAAGATTTGACAAGGGATGCATGAACCTGGCCTCAACTTGAGAATCCAAGTGTTCCACTGGAAAGATGAGATGAAATCGCTTGAAAACGATATAAAGAACGACAGAATCGGAGTGACGGTTTGGAAAAGGCAAGCAATTCAAATATGACCACGTTCTGCGATTTACAGCAAGTAGTCATCTAAATGCAATGAGATGAACATGCTACAGCATTCAAACATGACAACAAAATACATGGCAGGGATGAATTCATGATGCTTAACAAAAGTCTAGCACTGAGCTACGGCCAATTCATCCATTAACAGGTTCAAACAAGCATGGCAAAAATGCATATGGTAAACAGATCTCAGACTTTGTGAAATTAACACTTGTCTGGAATTTCAGATTAGGTAGCACACTTCGGAGCAACAAAACTATATGCTACAGGACCTGAACATGACAAAGTAAAGCATGGCATGGAGCTACTCAAAGAGCTTAACAAAAGTCCCTTAGTGACCGTGAGCCAAAAGAGATCAGAAAATACAATTGCAAGCATGTGAACATGGCAAAAACATAATCAGTTCTCAGACTTAGTGAAAACTGGAGCATGCTGAAAACAGATATCAAGTAGGCATGTTTACGAGCTCGATGCACTCACTACGGAGCAAGTCATGACAAGCTAAGCATACACCCATCAAGAATACACAAAATGCAAGCTAGACATGGCAAGAACAATAGCATAGCATGCACGGATCAACTACAACATCCTCGGCAAAATCGCTAACAAGTAGACAATCTGCCCAGATTCACGAAGTAGCAAAAGTAGAGCTCGATTGACTCAAGCTAGGGTGCTCCATAATTGCAAACAAGGACATGGAGGGATAGAGCACTACAAGATTAAGAAAACATCCTTACTGATCATCCTCAAAAGAGGCACGAATCACTCGGAAACAACATGAACATATGGCCATATGAGATAAACAGGTCAAGGACTTGATGGAAATGCTAAGTCCCTGAAATCAGAATTACCAAGTGCCTCAGTTTGCAAACTTGTGCTAGTCACCACACACATCACCAAAATACATGGGTTGCACCTCTGGAAAGATGGCAAAACCCTTAACAAAACATATGTAGAACTCATGGGCATATCATGCACACAATAATCATGGCAAAAATGACAAATATCTAACTGGAGCAGCAGATCTGACAATTATCTCAAGTAGCACTCTTCTAACAGAATTTCGGGCATCAAGATGAAATTAAATGAAAATGATGCAATGGAATGTAATGATGTGCTCTCTGATACGAACATTTTGATATGCTAAATGCCCAAAACGGAGTTACGAATACGGAGTTACGATGCAATGAACAGGAGCATATGAGCTAGGGTTTCGGGGCAAAAGTCAACCCAAACGGGATCTCGGATCCAGATCTGGCGCGGATGTCGAGGATGGCCGGCCGGAGCTGAAGAACTCGCAGGAACAGTGTCGTGTCTCGCCGGAGTTGTCGCGGGGCGCCGGAGTGGAGGGGCTCGCCAGCCGGAGGGAGCACCGGGGCGGTCGCCGGCTTCGGGCGGCGAGGTGGAGCAGCGAG
>NC_041386.1:395371617-395394618 GCF_002162155.2 Triticum dicoccoides
GCGGTGCGGGCCGCGGGGGCCCCGCCTGGGCTCGGCGGGCCAGCGGCGGAGGGAGGCGGCCGGGCGTATGGGGATGTGCCACGTGGTGGCGGTGGGTGCAGCACACACGTACGGCGCCGGCAGACGTTGTCCGGCGCACGGAGGAAGAAGAGGGCTAGGGTTTCGGGGGAGAGATCCGAATTTTTGGAGGAGGACCTATTTATAGGCATAGAGGGAGCTAGGAGAGTCCAAATGAGGTGCGGTTTGCGGCCACGCGATCGTGATCGAACACTCTAGATGATGGAGAGGGTTTTGGTGGGTTTTGGGCCAACTTGGAGGGGTGTTGGGCTGCAACACACACAAGGCCTTTTCGGTCCCTCGGTTAACCGTTGGAGCATCAAACGAAGTCCAAATGGTACGAAACTTGATAGGCGGTCTACCGGTAGTAAACCAAGGCCGCTTGGCAAGTCTCGGTCCAATCCGGAAATGTTTAATCCCCACACACGAAAGAAAGGTAGAAATGACCACCGGAGGAGAACGAAGCGCCGGAATGCAAAATGGACAACGGGGAAAATGCTCGAATGCATGAGATGAACACGCATGCAAATGCAATGCAGACGATGACATGATATGAGATGCATGACAATGATAACAACAGACAGAGACAAAGACCCGAACCAGAGAAAATAAAATAACTTAAGGCCGTAAACGACAAGAGTTGGATTACATATTGGGAAAGTCATATCCGGGGTGTTACACTCGTCAAGGATTCCTTCAATTCTTTAATTGTTCTTCAAGATTTCTCTCGAAGTTAAGATCCACCAAGCTATAATATAAAATAAACATGGGGCTCAACACATGTCTTGTTTTGAGGAGTTCAAGCATTCTTCATCTCGCATTCCGAAGTGCAATTCTTTCTACCTTATCTTTTGAAGTGATGTTATGTCATTTTGACAGTTTACTTCATGTTTCATGATTGACAAGTTGTTAGGAATGAGATATTTAAACCCATCATTTTCTTCCTTGGAGTTATCTTGGTATAGATTTCACCTAAAGCCTTCCATTGGGAATGTTGCTAATTGTGGTGCTTATCAACGATCCAAGTTTCCTACTATTCTCACGGTGAAATAAGTTTTTGATCTCTTTGGTGCTCTCACTCAAATCAATGGTTTCCGTTAGTGGTCGTTTGTCACCTCATAATGTTGAGATGTTTTCATAAGCCCAGAACAAGCATATTCTTTTCGTTGTTGATTTTTACTACAACTCCATTCAATCCTTCTTTGCAAGGATGCTTTCCAAGTTCATTTGTGTCAGGACCCCGACTCAGTGTCACATCGATCTAGCCGGTAACACCTCATATCACTTTGCGGCCTCACGCACGGTATTCCCACGGGTGTCGCCTTACCTTTGCCCGGGACCGTTTGCGCCTTTTGGCTCACGTATATGATGATGTCGCTAGCATCCATATGATAAGGAGCCCGGGCTGACATGACTAGTCGTAAACCCAAAGTGGCACAGACCTACAGGGACAGGCATCCATGACCCAGCATCGAACGTGTCGGTCATCAGCAAGTGGGTCCGGGCTGTAGCACTGGGCTAGCAGGACTCCGGTAAACCGGGCTGTAGCGGGCTAACAGGGCTCCGGTACTCAATGCGTGACATTTCCCCGAAGGGATAGACACAGGAACGAAGAAGGACACATGCCGGCCAGCCTAAGTGTTCCGGAGCAGTAGCATGCTACCATGGCTCAATGGAAACACTAGGAGACATTTCCCGGTAAGAGAGGCTACTAAAGATAAACAACTAGATAGTCAGATCCCACACATACCAAGCATTTCAATCATACACACAATTTGCTCGATATGTGCAAATACAACAAGGCATCACAACATGACTCTACGACACAAGTACTTTATTTAAAGGCTCAGAGAGCCATTCATAACATACATACAAGTACGGGTCACACGACCCACATTCAAGTCATACAGTCATACAAACCAGCAGCGGAAGTAATTTGTCTGAGTACAGACAACTAGTAAAATAAAAGAGGCTTGGAAAGCCTAGCTATACTACATGGTCCTTCACGTGCTCAGGATCACCGCCTGGGCCTTAGTCTACTCGTCGATGTCAACGTCTACGAAGAACCCATCAGAAGGGGTTGCAGCGCCTTCTGTAGAAAGTAAATTATAGCAACATGAGTACAAAGGTACCCAGCAAGACTTACGTCAGATCCTACATACATGCACATTGTCAAGAAGGGTTGGTGGAGTTATTGCAGCAAGCCAGCTTTGACTCTTGGCTAAATTATCCTACGAGGCTCCAACTTGAAAAGTTTTTGCGCACACGAGTCCACTACTCACCACTTCAATACACAACCGAGAATCCACCTCCGTCTTCCTACGGAGGGCCATCCTCGGCACTCACGCTTATCTTGAAGCTTTTAGTAGTTTCCAGTTTACTTGTCTATGAGCTGTATAGGCAACCAAGTAGTCCTTCACCGCGGACGCGGCTATTCGAATAGATCATGTTAACCCTGCAGGGGTGTACTTCTTCATACACGCTCTCACCACTTACCGCTGTTTACACGACATGTACTCGGCAACCTTCAAGATGAAGCCCAACGTGGGTGTCGGCCACGACCTACCTAATCACCTAAGCCTCCAATCCAGGTTTATCGCCTATCCAGGTTCCATCCGCAGGGAGTCCGGCCGAGGTTTCCCATACGGCCCCGAACGATGTGTACAGGGTTCTCGAGATACCTAACGGGTATTCGATACACCATGCCACGTACCTACCGCATCACTGCCCACCCCTACGGTCAGCGCTGCCCACGGCCTCCAGTAGGCTACAAACACCAGAAACTACTTGCAACTCCTGGACAGAGAACTAGGGTGAATAAGAAGCCGAGAGGGTCCATTGGTTTCGGGCCCAATGCATGGTAGTAGCTGATTCTTAAATCACACATACAGATCTCAGTGCTTAAGGTCGGCTTCAATGAAACAACCCACCATGTACTCCTACATGGCCTCTCATCGATACCTTTACCAAAACGTGTTCACCACATCACTCTCATTACCGACATAATCATTTCACTCTAGCCCATCACCCAGATGAACCAGACCTGACACGACTCTAAGCATAGCAGGCATAGCAAGGTAGGAACAACACATACATATGGCTCAAACAACTCTTACACATGCTAGTGGGTTTCATCTAGTTACTGTGGCAATGACAGGTCATGCAGAGGAAATGGGTTCAACTACCGTAGCACACAGCAGTTTGAAACGTGTTGTCTTAATGCAGTAAAAGAGAGCAGGAGCGAGAACATGGGATTGTATCGATATGATCAAATGGTTGGTTGCTTGCCTGATGGATCGATGCACGGATACGGTTCTTTGCTAGGGTAATCACGGTACTCCTCGGAGGCAGAACCTGCCGCAAAGAACACCGATACACAACCATCACCAAACAATGTGCGACAATATGATGCATGCATGAAACATGGCAATATGAGTGTGTTGGGCTAATGCAACTAAAACCAGATGGGTTTGAATCAATTTGAACCAAAGATTCAAATTTCAAACTCATAAATGGCCCTTTAAAGTGTTTTATCTTGTTCTGCACTAAACATCAAGTTAACTTGTTTAAACATGCATGAAAACAGTACAGATGGATAGATTGGATTTTTCTGATCATTTTTCATATATAACTTGTTTGATTTGGAGTTACAGATTAAAAGTTATGAATTTTTGAAGTTTAAACTATATTCTGGAATTTCCTATATTAGAATAAATCCAGAAATTAATTTATTGCGTCAGCCATGCGTCAGAATGACGTCAGGGTCAACGGAGACGTCCAGGTCAAACCTGACTGTGGGTCGAGGGTGTCTGGGTAATTAGTTTAATTAAAGTTTAATTAAAACTAAACCTATTTAGTTAACAGGGCTGGGCCCCACCTGTCATTGACTCATCAGAGTCAACCAGGCCTACCGTGGTCAAAGTCAACATCGGCTGCACCGGCGTTTAGCCGCCGGCAAGCCCGACGCGGCGGCGGAAGTGAGTTTGGCCGTTTCGGCAACCAAACGAGCCGCGGAGGGTGGCTATGGATAGCTGGGAACATGCCGCAGCTTCTGGTGGAGTCGGTTGGGATCGGGGCGGCCGGAATCGGCGCCGGCGACGACCTAGGCGGCCGCCGGAGTTCGGCCGAAGGCGAACTTGAGGCTAGAGGGGTCGGTGAGGTGCGGGGAGTAGTTGGTTAGGTGCTACGTGACGTGGTGAGCACGATGGACACCAAGTGGTGGCCGGAGGGTGACCGGGAGCACGTCAGCGACGAGCTCCGCGGCGGTGGGTGCGGTTGAGCTCCGGGAGGTCACTACACAGCTCGGGGGCAAGAAAGGAAGGGAGGGGAAGATGGTTAAGCTTACAGGGAACTCGACGAAACACTTGGTGCGGCCGGGGATGGGCCGGAGCGACGACGGCGTTGAAGGGGATCTCCGGCGACGGTGGTTCGGTCGAGGTCGGTGCGGTGGACTCGGGCCTTGCGAGCGCTCGGGGCTCGGCTTTCTCGAAGGAGAGGAGGGTGGCGGAGCTCCTGGACACGGCGGCACGGCGTGGGGTTGACGGAGGGCGTGGCTACGGCGAGGGGGTGGCGGCGATGGCGTCGGCCATGGCGTGGGAGAGCGAGGGAGAGGAGTTGGGGGAGAATGGAGGTGTCCTGGGGGTTCACGGCTCGACGTGGAGTTCATCCAAGCCAGCAACGAGGCGAGGAGGTGAAGCAGGGCGACGGCCAGCTGCGTGGCGCACGCTGCGGCCGCCGTCGGGCACCTGCCTGCCTGCCTGGCCGGCAAGCAGCTCGCTGGCGCGGCGCTGGGCTGGGCCGGCAGGTGGGCCGGTTAGCGGGCGCCAGGTAAGTCTTTCTGTTAATTTCCTTCTTCTATTTTTCTGCAACTTTGTGGAGTTTTTAAAAATACTTAGATGGCTCCAAAAATCACCAAACTTCTCCTGGTCCATAGTTGGACTATTTCCAACATGAAACATTTCTGTTTGGGAATATTTGGGAATTTGCAATATTTTATAAAATTTGAGCTGCTCAAATTCAAATACTAATGAATTAATTGAAAGACCTTAGGATGACCTAGAAAATGGTGCACCACTTTTGGCAGAGGCTCTAAACCAAAACAAAGGTGATGAGCATTTTTAAGGGCATTTCAGGTTCATTGAAATAATTTTTAGTAAACCCTAGTTGGATTAAAAGGGGTTCTGGGGGTTTCTGTCCTTCCCCATTTCAATTCAAATGATATTTAAACATGATGCACACACTAATGCATGGACTAGCTAGGGTGTGACAACTCACCCCCACTCAAAAGAATCTCGTCCCGAGATTTGGGTTCCTCCGGGAAGAAGGCGGGATACTCGAGTCGAAGACGATCCTCCCTTTCCCAAGTTGCTTCATTCTCAGAATGGTGCGACCATTGAACCTTGAGAAACTTGATATTATGACGTCGAGTGGTACGCTCAGCTTGATCGAGGATACGAACGGGGTACTCTCGATACGTGAGATTATCTTGGAGATCAAGCGTTTCGTGGTCCACTCCACGGATAGGATCCGAGAAGCAACGCCTGAGTTGAGATACGTGGAAGACGTCGTGGACTCTGGAGAGATGTGGAGGTAGTTCCAATTGGTAGGCAACTTCTCCTCGTTTTGCGAGAATGCGAAAGGGTCCAATGTAACGAGGAGCCAATTTGCCCTTGATACCGAAGCGATGGGTTCCCTTCAGAGGAGTAACCCGAAGGTAAGCCTTCTCGTCAACCTCAAAAGTCATAGCCTTATGTTTTCGGTCATATTGACTCTTTTGACGAGATTGGGCTGTTTTCAACTTCTCACGAACGATGCGAACTTGCTCTTCTGCTTCCTGAATCATATCCGGGCCAAAGAATTGTCTTTCCCCGGTTTCTGACCAGTTAAGAGGCGTTCGACACCTTCGTCCATAGAGAACTTCGAAAGGGGCTTTGCCCAAGCTGGATTGATAGCTGTTGTTATAAGCAAATTCGGCAAATGGAAGGCATTTCACCCACTCCATTCCGAATGAGATAACAGAAGCTCGAAGCATGTCTTCTAGAATCTGGTTGACGCGTTCCACTTGACCACTTGATTGAGGGTGGAAAGCGGTACTAAAAGAAAGGCGGGTTCCCGTAGCATTTTGGAAACTTTCCCAAAATCGAGAGGTGAAAAGACTTCCTCGATCCGAGTTTATTTCCAAAGGAACACCATGGAGAGACACTATTTGGGAGATGTATAAGTCTGCTAACTGACTAGCAGTTATACTCTCACGAACGGGTAAGAAATGGGCCACTTTGGAAAGACGATCGACAATGACAAAGATAGCATTATTCCCTCTCTTGGTCCTAGGAAAACCGGTAATGAAGTCCATACCAATTTTATCCCATTTCCATTCAGGAATAGCTAGGGGTTGGAGGGTGCCAGCAGGCCGTTGATGCTCTGCTTTTACACGACGGCAGACGTCGCAATTAGCAATATACTGAGCAATTTCTCTCTTCATCCTAGTCCACCAGAACCTCTGGCGTAGGTCCTGATACATCTTAGTGCTACCGGGATGAATAGTGAGAGGAGATTCATGAGCTTCCTTAAGGATCAATCGCCTCAGGTTTCGCACCTTGGGGACCACTAGCCGATTCCCGAAGTATACGACTCCTTGATCATCGATGGAGAAACAATTCTCAACTCCTTTCTTGATGTTTCTCTTAATGCGGGAAATTCCCGGATCTACTTTCTGTGCTTTGATTATCTGATCCATAAGGGTAGGTTTCGCCACCAAGGTGGAAAGAAATCCTTGAGGAACAATGTGAAGGTTAAGCTTCCGAAATTCCTCATGGAGAAGCGGTTGACTTTGTTGTAACATCAGGTTGTTACAATAAGATTTACGACTTAGCGCGTCAGCCATGACGTTGGCCTTCCCTGGGGTGTAAGTTATTCCTAAATCGAAATCTGTGATCAACTCGACCCAACGTCTTTTCCTGAGATTCAAATCCGGTTGGGTGAATATATACTTCAGACTTTGGTGATCAGTGTAGATTTCGCAACGATTACCGAGAAGGTAATGTTGCCATGTTTTGAGTGCATGGACTACAGCTGCAAGCTCTAGATCATGAGTGGGGTAGTTTTCCTCATGTGGGTGTAATTGCCGTGAAGCATAAGCAATTACGTGTCGATCTTGCATGAGAATACAGCCTAGTCCTTGTCGCGAGGCGTCGCAGTAGATAACAAAGTCCTTAGAGAAATCTGGCGGTACCAATACGGGAGAAGAGGTTAAACGCCTTTTCAGTTCCTGAAAACTGTGCTCACATTGTGGAGACCACTCGAACTTTTTATCTTTCTTGAGAAGTTCCGTGAGGGGTTTGGCTACTTTGGAGAAATTTTCAACAAAGCGGCGACAATAGCTGGCTAGACCAAGGAAACTCCTAACTTGTTTAACGGTCTCAGGTGGAGTCCAATCGAGAACAGCCTTGACTCTCTCGGGATTGACAGCAATGCCCTTACCAGAAATTACGTGGCCTAGGTAGGTCACTTCTGGCAACCAAAACTCGCACTTGGATAGCTTGGCATAAAGACGGTGCTCTCTGAGTTTTTCCAACACAAGTCTAAGATGTTCGGCATGCTCTTCCTCGTTCTTCGAGTAAATAAGAATATCATCGAGGTAAACCACGACGAACTTATCTAAGTACTCCATGAAGATCGAGTTCATCAAGCGTGAGAATGTGGCTGGGGCGTTGGTTAGGCCAAAGGACATGACGGTGTACTCGTATTGGCCATAACGAGTAACAAAGGCCGTTTTCGGAATGTCCCCATTTCTGATTTTGATTTGATGGTAACCCAACCTCAAATCCATTTTAGAGAAGACTGAGGATCCAGCGAGCTGGTCATACAGGTCGTTGATCCTGGGGAGCGGATACTTGTTCTTAATTGTGACCAAGTTGATAGGTCGATAATCTACAACCATCCGGTCCGTACCATCCTTCTTCTTGACGAAGAGGACGGGGCAAGCCCAAGGAGATGAACTAGGTCGGATGAAACCCTTTTGCAAGGACTCATCGAGTTGTTTCTTAAGCTCGGCTAGTTCAAAAGGTGCCATCTTGTAGGGTCTTCTAGAAATCGGGACAGTTCCTGGAATGAGATCTATTACGAACTCGACATCTCTGTCAGGTGGAACACCTGGCAATTCCTCTAGAAAGACATCCGGAAAGTCACGGACTACCGGAACGTCTTCGAGGTCTGGCAATGGGCTGGTGTTAAGAGAATATAGCTGTCGCTTGGCTACTCGGGTCAAGACATTAACTATCTTCCTCGAAGAATGGGTGAGTTGAACAGTCCTAGAGAAGCAATCAATTTTGGCATGATGGGCTGACATCCAGTCCATACCCAAGATGATATTAATATCCGAAGATTTGAGGGCTATCAAAGATGGGAGAAAAACAAGTTTGTCGACTTGAATTTCATTTCCATGGCTTACTCTAGAAGTTTTCCATTTGGATCCCGGAGTTTGAATTACCATAGAGGTGGGCATCTCACAGAATGTGGTGTTATGCAGACGAGCATAGCTCTCGGATATAAATGAATGAGATGCTCCTGTATCGAAAAGAACAGATGCTGGGTGGCAATTAACAAGGAGCGTACCGAGAACGATGTTGGGATCCTCTTGAGCTTCCTCAGCAGAGATACAGTTGACATGGCCACGTGCAGCGGTGGCCGGCTTGGCGTGGAACACTTTCCCTGTCATCTTGCCGCGGCCAACAGTTTTTGCTGTCTGGTTGGGGTTGGTTTGGGGACACTCGCGCATATAGTGGCCTGATTCCCCACACTTGAAACAAGTCACGGAGCTGGTGCGTGGGGGAGCATTGTTGGTTGGACCACCATAGGGCTTGGCTGATGCATATGACTGAGCTGGGCGAGGTGCCTGGAAGGATGGCCTCGGTGTGAACCTGGGTGGCAGGGCAGTATTAGGCACCCACACGCGGCGCTTCTGAGGACCAGCACCGGATGAGGAACCCAAGTCACGGCCATGCTTGCGTGTTGCTTCATAATCAGTCTGACCAGTCTCAGCACTGATAGCCTTGTTAACAAGTTTCTGAAAAGATGTGCACTCATGCAGACGGAGGTCGCGCGAAGCTCAGGACTAAGTCCCTTACGGAACCTTGCTTGCTTCTTGGCATCAGTAGAAACTTCCTCTGTCGCATAACAGGCAAGGTTACCAAACTCCCTGCTGTAAGCGTCAACAGAGAGTCGACCTTGGGTGAAACTGCAAAATTCCTCACGTTTACGGTCCATGAGACCCTCCGGAATGTGGTGTTCACGGAAAGCCTTGCTGAATTCAGCCCAAGTAGTGACATGGTCCGCTGGGCGCATAGCTCCATAATTCTCCCACCAGAGACTGGCGGGGCCTTCAAGATGATATGCAGCAAAGGTGACCTTGTCAGCCTCAGCTACTAGCGCAAAACGCAGTTTGTGGGAAATACTGCGAAGCCAGTCATCAGCGTCGAGAGGCTCGACGAAGTGGTGGAACGTGGGTGGATGTAACTTGATGAAATCACTGAGTGACACCAAGTTAGTCCTCTGATGGTGTGCTGTGTTCTGTTCAATACGCTCCAACAAACGGTTGATCTCCCGCTTGTTTCTCTCAGCCTCTAGCATAACTTCTGCCAGAGAAGGAGGGTGAGGCAGATTTGTATCCCCAACTCTGCTGCCTTCGGCCTGCTCTGGGGAAGCAGGGTTGTTGCGGGTGTTGACCATCCTAGGAAAACAAGACAATGGTTTAGTCCAACATGACAAGATTCCGACATAGAATGTAGAATGTAATGGACAACTCAGAATGCAAGATGATCATCCGTATGACATGGTAGATACAGAAACTGCTTCTTTTATTCCATCGTCATACACACCATACGAGGTTTAGTACAAGACCAACAAGTACTACTACGGTGAAAGGAGGATTACATCTCATCAGAGGCATCCCAAGCTCCTATACATTATTTTTCCTACACCCCGGGATTACTACATGCTAAGTCATATTCCACAAGTCACGCAGGACGGTGGAAATACAACTATTACAATACCTAGTGGAACTACTACTATCTCAGTCATCTCCGTAGTAGTTCTCATAGAAGTCTCCTCCATAGCCTGGAAGTTCAACGTGAGCATCCGGAAACAAACGGTCCTGAGGAGCCTGTGGACCAAAAGGGCTAGGGTGAGGTCTTGGACCAACAAACGGTGGCCTGCGAGGACCACGAGGTGGGGTGATGCCTCCCACATCACGCCAATCCATCATGTCCGGCAGAGCAGACCTAACAGGATACAGATCTCTCATATCCATGCATCCAGCTTGCACAGCCGGTGCAAACCGAGTCAAGGTGGCCCAATGATCGGCGCGGGTGTTGAAAAGCTCCATTCTCAAGGCCCGATTCTCTCGGTCCTTATCCTCGAGCAACTCAGCAGTGGTGCGAGTTAGTGAGTCCTCCTGATTGGGGTCAACATAGATAGCCCGGAGATAACCGTGCGCTCCAGGAAGTGAAGCTGGCATATACCGAAAGTCGGTGTTGCGAAGCAGGCCAGACCTGACTCGCATGATGGTCATCATAGAATAAGCCGCATCTTGCACAGCCATCTCAATAGTAACACCGAGCCCATAGGAACAGTGAAGAGCCTCGGTAGAACCAGGATAAGAGGGAAATATCCGGACAGTGCAAAGATACTGGCTTTGGTTAAAATCTCGAAACTGCTCTTTGACCGTGTATTCGGGATACCAACGGTAACCCGTCTCGATCATCACTCGGACTAACATAGACGTATGACCGGTCACACCAATGCATCGGGTCAGGCGAACCACTTGATTTTGGTCGCGAGTGGCCATCTGAAAGCACAATCATAATGCAAAGGCATTAGGATTTCTAGCAAAATTTCGACAGCATAACGGCTGTAAATGCTCAAGAAAGGTTTGAGACATTTATCAAAAAAATTGCATAGACACTCAACAATATCATATCAAGGTTCTAGGTTCAACTTATCAGCATAACAAGGTAGTAGAACTGAACTAGGCTTGTAGTCATCAAACCTATAAGGTACTACTGATTCATAACACGTGAACCTGATAGAAAGAGAAGATCCTAATCCTTAATCCCCGGTAGAAGAATGGACTGACTCAGATCAGAATGCCATGAGGTAAAGAAGTAAAAAGAGCCTTACGTACCATCCCACAATCAATTCCCCTACATATAACTAAAGCATTTCTAGACTCAACATCGACCAGTTTGGCTTGGAGAACCTACAGGCAGTCCGGCTCTGATGCCAACGCTGTCAGGACCCCGACTCAGTGTCACCTCGATCTAGCCGGTAACACCTCATATCACTTTGCGGCCTCACGCACGGTATTCCCACGGGTGTCGCCTTACCTTTGCCCGGGACCGTTTGCGCCTTTTGGCTCACGTATATGATGATGTCGCTAGCATCCATATGATAAGGAGCCCGGGCTGACATGACTAGTCGTAAACCCAAAGTGGCACAGACCTACAGGGACAGGCATCCATGACCCAGCATCGAACGTGTCGGTCATCAGCAAGTGGGTCTGGGCTGTAGCACTGGGCTAGCAGGACTCCGGTAAACCGGGCTGTAGAGGGCTAACAAGGCTCCGGTACTCAATGCGTGACATTTCCCCGAAGGGACAGACACAGGAACGAAGAAGGACACATGCCGGCCAGCCTAAGTGTTCCGGAGCAGTAGCATGCTACCATGGCTCAATGGAAACACTAGGAGACATTTCCCGGTAAGAGAGGCTACTAAAGATAAACAACTAGATAGTCAGATCCCACACATACCAAGCATTTCAATCATACACACAATATGCTCGATATGTACAAATACAACAAGGCATCACAACATGACTCTACGACACAAGTACTTTATTTAAAGGCTCAGAGAGCCATTCATAACATACATACAAGTACGGGTCACACGACCCACATTCAAGTCATACAGTCATACAAACCAGCAGCGGAAGTAATTTGTCTGAGTACAGACAACTAGTAAAATAAAAGAGGCTTGGAAAGCCTAGCTATACTACATGGTCCTTCACGTGCTCAGGATCACCACCTGGGCCTTAGTCTACTCGTCGATGTCAATGTCTACGAAGAACCCATCAAAAGGGGTTGCAGCGCCTTCTGTAGAAAGTAAATTATAGCAACATGAGTACAAAGGTACCCAGCAAGACTTACGTCAGATCCTACATACATGCACATTGTCAAGAAGGGTTGGTGGAGTTATTGCAGCAAGCCAGCTTTGACTCTTGGCTAAATTATCCTACGAGGCTCCAACTTGAAAAGGTTTTGCGCACACGAGTCCACTACTCACCACTTCAATACACAACCGAGAATCCACCTCCGTCTTCCTACAGAGGGCCATCCTCGGCACTCACGCTTATCTTGAAGATTTTAGTAGTTTCCAGTTTACTTGTCTATGAACTGTATAGGCAACCAAGTAGTCCTGCACCGCGGACGCGGCTATTCGAATAGATCATGTTAACCCTGCAGGGGTGTACTTCTTCATACACGCTCTCACCACTTACCGCCGTTTACACGACATGTACTCGGCAACCTTCAAGCGGAAGCCCAACGTGGGTGTCGGCCACGACCTACCTAATCACCTAAGCCTCCAATCAAGGTTTATCGCCTATCCAGGTTCCATCCGTAGGGAGTCCGGCCGAGGTTTCCCATACGGCCCCGAACGATGTGTACAGGGTTCTCGAGATACCTAACGGGTATTCGATACACCGTGCCACGTACCTACCGCATCACAGCCCACCCCTACGGTCAGCGCTGCCCACGGCCTCCAGTAGGCTACAAACACCAGAAACTACTTGCAACTCCTGGACAGAGAACTAGGGTGAATAAGAAGCCGAGAGGGTCCATTGGTTTCGGGCCCAATGCATGGTAGTAGCTAATTCTTAAATCACACATACAGATCTCAGTGCTTAAGGTCGGCTTCAATGAAACAACCCACCATGTACTCCTACATGGCCTCTCATCGATACCTTTACCAAAACGTGTTCACCACATCACTCTCATTACCGACATAATCATTTCACTCTAGCCCATCACCCAGATGAACCAGACCTGACACGACTCTAAGCATAGCAGGCATAGCAAGGTAGGAACAACACATACATATGGCTCAAACAACTCTTACACATGCTAGTGGGTTTCATCTAGTTACTGTGGCAATGACAGGTCATGCAGAGGAAATGGGTTCAACTACCGTAGCACACAGCAGTTTGAAACGCGTTGTCTTAATGCAGTAAAAGAGAGCAGGAACGAGAACATGGGATTGTATCGATATGATCAAATGGTTGGTTGCTTGCCTGATGGATCGATGCACGGATACGGTTCTTCGCTAGGGTAATCACGGTACTCCTCGGAGGCAGAACCTGCCGCAAAGAACACCGATACACAACCATCACCAAACAATGTGCGACAATATGATGCATGCATGAAACATGGCAATATGAGTGTGTTGGGCTAATGCAACTAAAACCAGATGGTTTTGAATCAATTTGAACCAAAGATTCAAATTTCAAACTCATAAATGGCCCTTTAAAGTGTTTTATCTTTTTCTGCACTAAACATCAAGTTAACTTGTTTAAACATGCATGGAAACAGTACAGATGGATAGATTGGATTTTTCTGATCATTTTTCATATATAACTTGTTTGATTTGGAGTTACAGATTAAAAGTTATGAATTTTTGAAGTTTAAACTATATTCTGGAATTTCCTATATTAGAATAAATCCAGAAATTAATTTATTGCGTCAGCCATGCGTCAGAATGACGTCAGGGTCAACGGAGACGTCCAGGTCAAACCTGACTGTGGGTCCAGGGTGTCAGGGTAATTAGTTTAATTAAAGTTTAATTAAAACTAAACCTATTTAGTTAACAGGGCTGGGCCCCACCTGTCATTGACTCATCAGAGTCAACCAGGCCCACCGTGGTCAAAGTCAACGTCGGCTGCACCGGCGTTTAGCCGCCGGCGAGCCCGACGCGGCGGCGGAAGTGAGTTTGGCCGTTTCGGCAACCAAACGAGCCGCGGAGGGTGGCTATGGATAGCTGGGAACATGCCGCAGCTTCTGGTGGAGTCGGTTGGGGTCAGGGCGGCCGGAATCGGCACCGGCGACGACCTAGGCGGCCGCCGGAGTTCGGCCGAAGGCGAACTTGAGGCTAGAGGGGTCGGTGAGGTGCGGGGAGTAGTTGGTTAGGTGCTACGTGACGTGGTGAGCACGATGGACACCAAGTGGTGGCCGGAGGGTGACCAGGAGCACGTCGGCGACGAACTCCGTGGCGGTGGGTGCGTTTGAGCTCCGGGAGGTCACTACACAGCTCGGGGGCAAGAAAGGAAGGGAGGGGAAGATGGTTAAGCTCATAGGGAACTCGACGAAACACTTGGTGCGGTCGGGGATGGGCCGGAGCGACGACGGCGTTGAAGGGGATCTCCGGCAACGGCGGTTCGGTCGAGGTCGGTGCGGTGGACTCGGGCCTTGCGAGCGCTTGGGGCTCGGCTTGCTCGAAGGAGAGGAGGGTGGCGGAGCTCCTGGACACGGCGGCATGGCGTGGGGTTGACGGAGGGCGTGGCTACGGCGAGGGGGTGGCGGCGATGGCGTCGGCCATGGCGTGGGAGAGCGAGGGAGAGGAGTTGGGGGAGAATGGAGGTGTCCTGGGGGTTCACGGCTCGACGTGGAGTTCATCCAAGCCAGCAACGAGGCGAGGAGGTGAAGCAGGGCGACGGCCAGCTGCGTGGCGCACGCTGCGGCCGCCGTCGGGCATCTGCCTGCCTGCCTGGCCGGCAAGCAGCTCGCTGGCGCGGCGCTGGGCTGGGCCGGCAGGTGGGCGGGTTAGCGGGCGCCAGGTAAGTCTTTCTGTTATTTTCCTTTTTCTATTTTTTTGCAACTTTGTGGAGTTTTTAAAAATACTTAGATGGCTCCAAAAATCACCAAACTGCTCCTGGTCCATAGTTGGATTATTTCCAACATGAAACATTTCTGTTTGGGAATATTTGGGCATTTGCAATATTTTATAAAATTTGAGCTGCTCAAATTCAAATACTAATGAATTAATTCAAAGACCTTAGGATGACCTAGAAAATGGTGCACCACTTTTGGCAGAGGCTCTGAACCAAAACAAAGGTGATGAGCATTTTTAAGGGCATTTCAGGTTCATTGAAATAATTTTTAGTAAACCCTAGTTGGATTAAAAGGGGTTCTGGGGGTTTCTGTCCTTCCCCATTTCAATTCAAATGATATTTAAACATGATGCACACACTAATGCATGGACTAGCTAGGGTGTGACAATTTGTGGCAGAATTTGTCAGTTTCTTCTTCGTCCCTTTATCCCAACGATCTAGCTTCTATTGGTTCGTTCCGGAGGCATTGTGATGTTGCACTTTTCGACCCATCATCCCATTTTTGGCAAAGATCATGTTCTTTCTTTTGCTTATCCATTCAACCGGAGTGTCGTGTCCTCCATTCAAGTTCTCTCATCTTATCAAGTTCTGCCTCCCTTCTAAACCCGAGTACTGTCTGAAATCTTTCTTACCCCTTGTGCCATTCTTTCAATAGTTCCAGAGGCAGTGTGTTGCTGATTTCATCAAGTATCCTCTCATCTTGTAAAGTTCATGTTATATTCCTTCCATTTACAGTCGGAGTGCTTTCCAAATTATATCATTCTTATTCCTTCTCTATCTTGATTTAACCGGAGTGGTTTCAATATATATCTTGCCACTTAACCTCTAGGTTCTCATAATTTTCCTTGTTCCTCTTTTCTAACGGAGTTTCAACTTTGTTCATCTTCGTTGAATTCTTTCTTTCAAGTTGTTCAACCTCTAAGGTTATTTGGTTTCACTCGTTTGTACAAGAAGCTACTTAGTTTTACCTCTCCTCTTCCTTTTCTGCTTCTCTCCGGTGCCATCCTAGATCTCGGGACGAGATCTCTTGTAAGTGGAGGAGTGTTGTGACGACCCGAGACCGGTGCTCCAGATGCCTTCCATGTTTTGCGTGTCAGCGGTGTTAATTATTTGTTTGTTGCATTCATCATCGCATCATGCGCACTGCAATTGCATGTTTTCATAAAACTTGCATTCTCTCGTCGTTGCCGTTTCTCCCTTTGCCTTCATCACCTTCCCTCGGACCCCTTGTGTTCGTTGACCGTTCCGAGACCAACCGGGTTTTTTGAGCCCCTCTTGTCTGACCGTTTGGCCCTCTCTACACTTTACTCAGACCCCTCGCGCGCGTCCGAATGTTGTCCCGAGCCCAACCCGGACAGTCGTCACCATGGGGTCCAGATCATCCCCAAACATCCCTAAAACATCTCCATTTTCTTATTTGGACTCCCTAAGCCTATTTATTCTCGACCGCCCGATTATGATCGGACGAACCGGGTTAACCCCTACCCTAATCTCCTACCTATATAACAGTCTAACCCTAAAATCTAGGGACCTTGTCCCATTCGTCCCATCCCCATGCCGCCGCCACTCTCCTTGTTTTCAACGCTGAACCAACCTGCCTCCATCTTGCCCGATCCAAATCTAGCCAATCCCTGGATCCAACTCCACCCAACGAGTGCGCTCGTAGCCATCCACCAATCCAGCCACCTCCCGATCCACCAACCCATCGCCACCCTCAGCCACCTCCCGATCGAGAGCAGGAGCTCTTCCCGAGCGAGAGCGCTCGCTCCAGCCGTCGACCGCGAGCCACAGCTCGTCGGAGCAGCACCAGGAAGCAACCCCACACGCGGTGGACCCCCTCTGCCGCGCCGTGCTCCTTCCTCGTCATCCCAGCAGCAGCACTGGAGCCACCTTGCGCCTGCTCCCTCCCGTTCCTTCTTCCTTTCCTTCACCCGCGGCCTGGGCTCATCTTCCTCCCTCCCTCACGTGCGCTCTCTCTCCCTCTCCCTCCCTCCCTCCCTCCCTCCCACTCTCTCTCTCTCTCTCTTGTGATGCACCAGGGAGCAACAGCCGCCGTCGCCCATGGACTCCCGCCACAGATGTCGTTCTCCAACACTACTGCCGTGATCAAGTCGCTCCGCCTTGGATCTTGCAGGTTCCATGTCATCTCCCCCTTGCCTCGCCGGAGCACCGCGGCGCCATGTCTACCTCCTTTGCGTCGAGCCACTGCGCTCCAACGCTGTTGTCTCCCCTGGTTCGCCCGCTCGATCCCGCTTCGCTCGATCGAGCAGCGCCACCGCCGGTGTTCCTCGTTGCCAAGATCAACGGATCTCGCCGCCCCACCATGTTCATGGAGCTGCGACACCCGCTCGTCCTCTGCTTCGGGCGAAAGGGACGAGCGCCTTGACCCTGCGTCGCTCACGTTGACTCGCACCGCGCCCCGTCCACCTCCTCGTTCGATCCACCCACGGCCCAGCCGCCCACTTCATCGGCGATTTGTTCAAGATTCCTATGCCTATGTTCTCATATTAATTTATTTGTTGTTTCAATCCTACCGGTGGTTCGTTGAAGACCTTCTCAAGTTTGCGCTATATCTCTATTAATCCTTTCTATGAGAATAAGTAGTATACCAAATCCGTTGCTTGTCATCAATTTAAATTTGTGAAGGACATGCATAACGTAATTCTTATTATTTTTTCATCCAAGTGATCTAACTTCTTCTTTCCAGAGTTGTTCATCATGTCACATTCTCGGTTCAAGATGCTTCATCTTTTCTTCTCCGGAGATCCAAGATTTCTCGATTATCTCATCGCGAAGCTCCATCCAAATCATCATAGGTTTTCATCTTGTTTTTTAACCTTCACTTCCTTCCTACCATTTCTTTTCTTACTGGAGTTCTTCTTGGAGGCTCTACGTGGTGGCTTGGTAAGGATTCCTTTCATTCTTTAATTGTTCTTCAAGATTTCTCTCGAAGTTAAGATCCGCCAAGCTATACTCTAAAATAAACATCGGGCTCAACACATGTCTTGTTTTGAGGAGTTCAAGCATTCTTCAACTTGCATTCCGAAGTGCAATTATTTCTACCTTATATTTTGAAGTGATGTTATGTCATTTTGACTATTTCCTTCATGTTTCATGATTGAGAAGTTGTCAGGAATGAGATAATTAAACCCATCACTTTCTTCCTTGGATTTATCTTGGTATAGATTTCACCTAAAGCCTTCCATTGGGAATGTTGCTAATTGTGGTGCTTATCAACGATCCAAGTTTCCTCCTATTCTCACGGTGAAAGAAGTTTTTCATCTCTTTGGTGATCTCACTCAAATCAATGGTTTCCGTTAGAGGTCGTTTGTCACCTCATAATGTTGAGATGTTTTCATAAGCCCACAATAAGCATATTCTTTTCGTTGTTGATTTTTACTACAACTCCGTTCAATCCTTCTTTGCAAGGATGCTTTCCAAGTTCATTTGTGGCAGAATTTGTCATTTTCTTCTTCGTCCCTTTATCCCAACGATCTAGCTTCTAATCGTTCGTTCTGGAGGCATTGTGATGTTGCACTTTTCGCCCCATCATCCCATTTTTGGAAAAGATCATGTTCTTTCTTTTTCTTATCCATTCAACCGGAGTGTCGTGTCCTCCATTCAAGTTCTCTCATCTTATCAAGTTTTGCCTCCCTTCTAAACCCGAGTGCTGTCTGAAATCTTTTTTACCCCTTGTGCCATTCTTTCCATAGTTTCGGAGGCAGTGTGTTGTTGATTTCATCAAGTATCCTCTCATCTTGTAAAGTTCATGTTCTATTCCTTCCATTTACAGTCGGAGTGCTGTCCAAATTATATCATTCTTATTCCTTCTCTATCTTGTTTTAACCGGAGTGGTTTCAGTATATATCTTGTCACTTAACCTCTAGGTTCTCGTAATTATCCTTTTTCCTCTTTTCTAACGGAGTATTTCCAACTTTGTTCATCTTCGTTGTATTCTTTCTTTCAAGTTGTTCAACCTCTAAGGTTATTTGGTTTCACTCATTTGTACAAGAAGCTACTTAGTTTTACCTCTCCTCTTCCTTTTCTGCTTCTCTCCGGTGCCATCCTAGATCTCGGGACGAGATCTCTTGTAAGTGGAGGAGTGTTGTGACGACCCGAGACGGGTGCTCCAGACGCCTTCCATGTTTTGCGTGTCAGCGGTGTTAATTATTTGTTTCTTGCATTCATCATCACATCATGCGCATTGCATTTGCATGTTTTCATAAAACTTGCATTCGCTCGTCGTTGCCGTTTCTCCCTTTGCCTTCATCACCTTCCCTCAGACCCCTCGCGTTCGTTGACCGTTCTGAGACCAACCGGGTTTTTTGAGCCCCTCTTGTCTGACCGTTTGACCCTCTCTACACTTTACTCAGACCCCTCGCGCGCGTCCGAAAGTTGTCCCGAACCCAACCCGACAGTCGTCACCATGGGGTCCGGATCATCCCCAAACCTCCCTAAAACATCTCCGTTTTCTTATTTGGACTTCCTAAGCCTATTTATTCTCGACCGCCCGATTACGATCGGACGGACCGGGTTAACCCCTACCCTAATCCCCTTCATATATAATAGTCTAATCCTAAAATCTAGGGACCTTGTCCCATCCGTCCCATCCCCACGCCGCCGCCACTCTCCTTGTTTTCAGCACTGAACCAACCAGCCTCCATCTTGCCCGATCCAAATCCAGCCAATCCCTCGATCCAACTCCACCCAACCAGTGCGCTCGTAGCCATCCACCAATCCAGCCACCTCCCGATCCACCAACCCATCGCCACCCTCAGCCACCTCCCGATCGAGAGTAGGAGCTCTTCCCGAGCGAGAGTGCTCGCTCCAGCCGTCGACCGCGAGCCGCAGCTCACTGGAGCAGCACCAGGTAACAACCCCGCGTGCTGTGAACCCTCTCTATCGCGCCGTGCTCCTTCCTCGAGCTCCTCCTCGTCATCCCAACAGCAGCACCGGAGCCACCTCGCGCCTCCTCCCTCCCGTTCATTCTTGCTTTCCTTCACCTAGTGCCCGTGTTCATTTCCCTCTCTCTCTCTTGTGATGCACCAGGGAGCAACGGCAGCCGTCACCCATGGACTCCCACCACCGACGTCGTTCTCCACCACCACTGCCATGATCCGGCCGCTCCACCTTGGATCCTGCTGGTTCCATGTCATCTCCCCCTTGCCTCGCCAGAGCACCGCGGTGCCATGTCTACCTCCTTTGCATTGAGCCGCTCCGCTCCAACGCTGCTCTCTCCCCTGGTTCGCTCGCTCGATCCCGCTGCCGCCCACTTTGCTCGATTGAGCAGCGCCACCGCCGGAGTTCCTCGTCGCCAAGACCACCGGATCTCGCCGCGCCACCATGTTCATGGAGCTGCGGTGCCTTCTTGTCCTCTGCTTCGGGCGACAGGGACGAGCGCCTTGACCCTGCGTCGCTCACGTTGACCCGCACCGCGCCCCGTCCACCTCCTCGTTCGATGCACCCACGGCCTAGCCGCCCACTTCATCGGCGGTTTGTTCAAGATTCCTATGCCTATGTTCTCATATTAATTTATTAGTTGTTTCAATCCTACCGGTGGTTCGTTGAAGACCTTCTCAAGTTTGCGCTATATCTCTATTAATCCTTTCTATGAGAATAAGTAGTATGCCAAATCCGTTGCTTGTCATCAATTTAAATTGGTGAAGGACATGCATAACGTAATTCTTATTATTTTTTCATCCAAGTGATCTAACTTCTTCTTTCCAGAGTTGTTCATCATGTCACATTCTCGGTTCGAGAAGCTTCATCTTTTCTTTTCCGGAGTTCCAAGATTTCTCGGTTATCTCGTCGCGAAGCTCCATCCAAATCATCACAGGGTTTTCATCTTGTTTTTTAACCTTCACTTCCTTCCTACCATTTATTTTCTTACTAGAATTCTTCTTGGAGGCTCTACATGGTGGCTTGGTAAGGATTCCTTTCATTCTATAATTGTTCTTCAAGATTTCTCTCAAAGTTAAGATCCGCCAAGCTATACTCTATAATAAACATGGGGCTCAACACATGTCTTGTTTTGAGGAGTTCAGGCATTCTTCATCTTGCATTCCGAAGTGCAATTATTTCTACCTTAGATTTTGAAGTGATGTTATGTCATTTTGATCGTTTCCTTCATGTTTGATGATTGACAAGTTGTCAGGAATGAGATAATTAAACCCATCACTTTCTTCCTTGGAGTTATCTTGGTATAGATTTCACCTAAAGCCATCCATTGGGAATGTTGCTAATTGTGGTGCTTATCAACGATCGAAGTTTCCTCCTATTCTCACGGTGAAAGAAGTTTTTCATCTCTTTGGTGCTCTCACTCAAATCAATGGTTTCTGTTAGTGGTTGTTTGTCACCTCATAATGTTGAGATGTTCTCATAAGCCCACAACAAGCATATTCTTTTCGTTGTTGATTTTTACTACAACTCCGTTCAATCCTTCTTTGCAAGGATGCTTTCCAAGTTCATTTGTGGCAGAATTTGTCATTTTCTTCTTCGTCCCTTTATCCCAATGATCTAGGTTCTAATCGTTCATTCCGGAGGCATTGTGATGTTGCACTTTTTGACCCATCATCCCATTTTTGGCAAAGATCATGTTCTTTCTTTTGCTTATCCATTCAAGCGGAGTGTCGTGTCCTCCATTCAAGTTCTCTCATCTTATCAAGTTTTGCCTCCCTTCTAAACCCGAGTGCTGTCTGAAATCTTTCTTACCCCTTGTGCCATTCTTTCAATAGTTTCGGAGGCAGTGTGTTGTTGATTTCATCAAGTATCCTCTCATCTTGTAAAGTTCATGTTCTATTCCTTCCATTTACAGTCGGAGTGCTGTCCAAATTATATCCTTCATATTCCTTCTCTATCTTGTTTTAACTGGAGTGGTTTCAATATATATGTCTTGTCACTTGTACAAGTAGCTGCTTAGTTTTACCTCTCCTCTTCCTTTTCTGATTCTCTCCGGTGCCATCCTAGATCTCGGGACGAGATCTCTTGTAAGTGGAGGAGTGTTGTGACGACCCGAGACCGGTGCTCCAGACGCCTTCCAGGTTTTGCGTGTCAGCGGTGTTAATTATTTGTTTGTTGCATTCATCATCACATCATACACATTGCATTTGCATGTTTTCATAAAACTTGCATTCGCTCGTCGTTGCCATTTCTCCCTTTGCCTTCATCACCTTCCCTCGGACACCTTGTGTTCGTTGACCGTTCCGAGACCAACCGGGTTTTTTGAGCCCCTCTTGTCTGACCGTTTGACCCTCTCTGCACTTTACTCAGACCCCTCGCGCGTGTCCGAAATTTGTCCCGAACCCAACCCGATAGTCGTCACCATGGGGTCCGGATCATCCCCAAACATCCCTAAAACATCTCAGTTTTCTTATTTGGACTTCCTAAGCCTATTTATTCTCGACCGCCCGATTACGATCGGACGGACCGGGTTAACCCCTACCCTAATCCCCCACATATATAACAGTCTAACCCTAAAATCTAGGGACCTTGTCCCATCCGTCCCATCCCCACGCCGCCACCATTATCCTTGTTTTCAGCGCTGAACCAACCAGCCTCCGTCTTGCCCGATCCAAATCCAGCCAAGCCCTCGATCCAACTCCACCCAACAAGTGCGCTCGCAGCCATCGACCAATCCAGCCACCTCCTATTCTACCTACCCATCGCCACCCACAGCCACTTCCCGATCGAGAGCAGGAGCTCTTCCCGAGCGAGAGCGCTCGCTCAAGCCGTCGACCACGAGCCGCAGCTCACCGGAGCAGCACCAGGCAACAAACTCGCGCTGTGAACCCTCTCTGCCGCGTCGTGCTCCTTCCTCGAGCTCCTCCTCGTCATCCCAACAGTAGCACCGGAGCCACCTCGCACCTCCTCCCTCCCGTTCCTTCTTCCTTTCCTTCACCCGCTGCCCGTGCTCATCTCCCTCTCTCTCTCTCTCCCTCCCTCTCTCTCTCTCTCTCTCTGTCTCTCTCCCTCTCCCTCCCTCTCTCTCCCTCTCTCCCTCCCTCCTTCCC